>NW_027124843.1:14383-19844 GCF_001457755.1 Trypanosoma equiperdum | reverse complement strand
TTTTTTTTTGTTGCTCGTAATCTTTCCCCGTCATTCAGTAATAACGAGTACAGTTTAACAGGCAATCCTGTGACCGGGTCGGCAGCCTAGGCCTCGCACTCCTGTCTTTTACTGCTGGTACCTGATTAATTCATCCGCTGTTTTGTTGTTTCTTTTTTCTTTCTAGCTTGTCCTTTCCTTAAACAGAATTTAATAACTGGCTCACTTGCCTTCTTCCCCTCTTACTTTTTAGGCGCCTTTTATTGGGGCTCATTTTTTTCTTCTTTCGTTCCCTTTCACCTGCCTTTGTCTCACTTTCGCTTTTTCTTGTATTATACTTCTTGTCTATATTCCGTGGAAATCACCTTATATATTATATTACCCCAGACTGTGCTGTTTGATATACAATAAAAGGAAAAAAAAAGAGAGTGAAGTAAATACGAAAAAAAAACCTGAAAAAAATAAGTAAACAAATATATAAAAAAAAGCGAGAAAGAGAGAGAGTAAGCGAAGAGGAGTTATCCCCCTTCAGAAAACAAAGGGAGAGCAATACTGACACGTGCATCCACGGGCACACCGTCACTGAGTTCCTTGCAACATATATATATATATATATATCCCTCTATTTTATACCATATTTGGTCAATACAACCGCTCTGTCAAGTTTATACCAAAAAAAACGACAACAACAAACGACGACAACCGTTAATACCTTTTTTAGTTGTTCTTTTTTTGTGTTTTATTCGGTTGTGCACTTCACTCGCTCCTTCGTTTTACTTCCCCCATAACCGCTTTCTTGTCATTAAACGCACTCAAACAAACACGCAAGTACGCAAACGGGGACACATTTATACGTAGGTGTTGATCACATTGTCGCTGTTACTACTGAAGCTAAATATTGTTGGAGTGGTGTAAAAACCGAAAAAAAGAGGAAGAATAGCAGGCATTCTTAATTAGTATATTTATATACATATACATAAATACATCCCTGTATTTGTACATACCACAGGTCGTAAAGAAAGTGCTGAAAAGTAGGGAAAATATTTGAAAAAGGAGGAAAATAGAGAGGACACAGAGAGGGAGGTAAATCCAATAGTGAGGGAGAGGGGGGAAAAAAAGAAAAGGAAAAGGGAAACAGAGCAAAATAAGTGAGCAGTAGGAAGGGAAGGACTCCCGTGGGAACGTAAGGTTTTCGGGATTAAAATTGTTGTGCTGTCAAGAACTGGGATATTTGTTTTGTTTTTACCTTTTAAACAAAAGTATTACAAATTAAAAAATAGGGGAGATCAATAATTAAAAACAACGGCAGAAATAATTTTAAAAAACGCACATTGCAACGACATCTTGTGTTTATCCTCACAAATCTTGTTATCATTGCTTCCACCTGCACTGTAACCTTTCATTTCCAGGTCGCAGTGGGTGAACGAGACAAAAAAAATTGAAATAATCGGAGAAATTGTTAAGGGGGAAAAATCAAGGGGAAAAGGCAAGGAAACAAACGGACTGATTTTGGTATCTGTTGGCCGGGCTTAAGGTGAAGTTTGGTTTACAGTTGTGAGGATATTGAAGGGATATCTTTTTCGTTTGGTCGGACCTGCATTTCGCAATCGCACGAAGTGTGCGTAAGGGGATACCGGGGAGGGGGGGGAAATTAGACTAAAAAATTGAAAAGGGGGTATAAATTGGAAAGTAAAGGAAAAAAAAAGGAAAACAAGCAAAACCCAAGTGGGAGAAGCAAACACACGCTGTCTCATATATCTACAGATCTGTATATAAGGGGACCAAACGACATAATCAACGATAAAGAAAGAGAAAGAAAAAACGAAAAATTATTGTAAATCCATCGTAAACAAGCGGTGAAAAGAGAAGGGAAGATTTCTTTTTCTTTTCCTTCAGTAGGGGTGTGGAGGGAAAGTAAAACAATACCTCGGTGAGTTCGTTGTAATATCTTTCTTTGTCATTTGGAATATTGCATTTAAACATTTTTATATAAAATGGGAGCGGTTCCCAGTCGGGAGTCCTTGTCACGGGGGCTGTGCCGGCTGCCAGATTATGGGCAAAAGCACAAAATGGTATTGATTCCCCTTACCAAGGAGTTTTTTCCTTCGCCCGACTGCTTGCCTCTGCGCCAGCTATTCGAAGCCCGCAAGGATCCGTTTGTTCATTATTATCACACATTTGATGAGTCCTTCACGCGGGTTCAGCCGTCCGGCGATAAGGTACGGAGTGCTTCCGCCACCACCAGCGGCGATGGAAACAGTGTGTGGCACGCTGAAGAATTTGTGCCACTCAACTGTACCCCTGAGGAGTTTTATGACGCATACGTAACACGAGCGCGGAAGTCATTGATATTTGATACGGATAAGCAAATGTTCGACTTGAATGCGCAAGACCCGGAGGCACTTCGTCCCGTGCCATGCGCCATAGCATTTGTTTGTGGCCCCGCTGGTTCATTGCCCGGGTCCGATAACGTCGGACGGCCTCCGGAGAAGGGCGGATTGTACATGCATGGTTGTGATGACGACGCCGAATTTATGAAGGACGCTGCTGAAGGGGAAGGTGAAGATGATGGCGTGGGTGGCGCGGCTGAGGGCAAAAGTGTTCTGGAAGAGAGCGTCGTCGTTTGCGGTTTGCGGCTACGGGTTGTCGGTTTCGTTGGCGATGTGAACGGTATCCTCCCACGTAGCTGTGATGATAACTTGGGTGAAGGTCCGTTTCAGCTGCAGGTGTTCCTCAACAAATCAGTTGGGGATCACAACTTCGTACACGCATTCATATCGGCTATTTACACATACGTCGCACAGTGGCGTGAAGCTCTGGCTGGGGTGATGAGTGTTAAAGATGAAGCACGATTGGCAAAGCAACGACGGGATAAAATGAGGGATGGTGGGCTTACTGACTCCCCGGACATTGACAGTAACCGTGATCTGCTGCTCCCTCCTGTAGGATCCGTTGTCATTGCCAGCAGACGGGCTAATGTTCCAATGCTGTGCTTTCAGCGAGTCCTGCGAGCGACCCTCTCGAGACTGTTTGCTGTTGCAGAAGCCGACAAGGCAACCGATCCTAACGGCTCCTTTTGTAGTAAGTGCGGCAACCGAAGCGACCACGTGTCTTGGCTTAACAAGGTGGGGACCGAGGAACCACTGAATGCTCCAAGAGAAGATAATGAAACCCCAGAAGAATGTGCCACGGTTTTTGGCCCAAAAACAAATTTCGGGATGGGGGATGATCTTCACATGTGGTTGGACAATGATGTGCTGTTCACACGTATTTCACAAGATGCTGCAACACGCGCTGTTGGATGCATCGCAAGACGTATGGATTGCCCAGACTGCATCACCGACATTGTACGGCCGAAGTACTTTGAAATGCAAGAAATTAGCGACCGTGATGCGTCGACTGCTCGAACTCGCACCACCGTCAGTGTGACCGAAACAGTGGGGTCACTGCCTCCGGCCATTGATGCTCGCACGCACAACACGCTTAATGAAGCGCCTGTGAGTATTTTAGCGAGTATTCCCTCAAGGGGCACCGAAAGCAGTCAGAACGGGAACAGTACCGCTGTTGCTGCCGCTGCAGCCGCACTGAAGCCACATCGAAAGCTGAATGACAGGCCAGGTGGCGCCGTAGTTGTGGAGGCGTGGCCCGAGGGTGGTATTGACTTGGTCGACTTTGCTGACAGCGAAGACAGCACCAAGGACCAGCAGTTACATTTGTACTGGGTGGTTGGCCACTCAAAGGAGGCACAGAGGACCGCCACCGTCGCCCTTTCGTCATGGAAGGCTAACGGGAGATCGGTAGTTATCGGGAGAACATGTTGTTCGTCAGTCGAGAGTGGACGAAAAGGAAGCGGCGGCAACAAAGATGATGATGATGAACAGGTGTCAATTGGGGAGTTAATCCACCTTATGGTAGACCCATGCCAATCAAGCGAATCCCAGTCATGGGTTATTGAGCGTCTCAAGTTCCCGCTGGAAGAGCTTCTGCTCTCCGAGTTGCACAATAGCTGCAAGCTGGCGCGGGAAGCACATGTCGACGCGGAGAACTGGATACGTTACCGTGATTCCGGAAGTGAGCAATCACGACCAACACCCCTGTTGTTACCCCCTGATATCACTGAGGGTAACGCGGAAGGGTCGCCAGAGTTGGCTGACGCCGTGGCCCAACTTGTTGGTGAGGGTACACTTTGCCTGTGGCGTCTCTCACTCGTTACGGGGGCGGTGAGGGTTGTAGCAGTCACACCGTACTTCCTCCGCCCACCACGGAAAAAGCGGTCGCGCAGGAAGGTAGCCCGACGACAGCGTGTTCTCACAAAGGGTGTTGAAAGTTCTACGAAGTTGACCACACCCGCCCCCACGCGTCACCTCGGTCCTCCGATGGTGCCGCAACAATCCAAAGCCAAAAGAACGGTAACTGCAAAAGCAACAACGACAGGGTTTCTGGCACCGATGACCACTGTAATGGGACCAGTGAAAACCGCAGAACAGGGCACCCCCTTCCCATTGGTCAACTATGGAGTTTGTAAAGAAGGTGCGGTACCCCCGATGCCCACTCCAAACTTTCCCTCGGTAGGGTTTGGCTACGTATTGCCTCAGCAACGGCTTCGCACATACGGAAGCCCCGCACCCGCACATTATGCAGAGCCACTCGTTTTGACCCACGAGCCCCAGCACGACTTTCCGTGCTTCAACCAACCTGTTGTCGGTACCAACCGCCCTCCTGCTTCCGTTTTGAACCACAGGGTGAGGCACCCCCCCGCTCCCTTCACGAGCAGTCGCAGCCCCACGGTGGACCCATGTGAGTTTGTATTCTGCGACGATCCCAAGGATTCGCGCCGTGGAAGCAGTAATAGGGACAGCCATCGTGTTTCCATACCTTCCTTCAGCACTCCCCATTGGGATGATACTGGGGTTCCCTGGTCTTACGCTGCATCGGGTGAGCGGTCGAGTACAACGCGAGGCTCGTCAATTGTGGGCAATCAGTGCAGCCCCTTTCCCCAAAGTGCGGATAAATGGTTAAATCCCACGAACCCCCGTTCCGGTGCCCGCGAGAAAGTCCATTATTTACCTGGGTTCCGCAGTTCCTTTGGGGGTATCAGCGACTCCGACGATACCACGGCATGTGTGCGTAACCGTGTCCACAGTGTTCCCACGAACTTGGAAAGCGGTAAAGACGTTTACTCGGATCGGTCAGGGGTGATGACTCCGTCCCTTAATGTTTGGGTGCGGCACGGTTTACAGCACTGACAACAGTGAAGTGTTCTGAAGAAATAATGACACCGGAAACCCGACGCGAATGTAAATAGATTGAGGCTCAGGAAAGAGAAAAGTAAATACACAGTAACATTGTCGGGATGAAAGCAGAATGAAAGCGAGTATTTGTCGCTTGATGCGGATGGGAAATACGACATAGGAACTCTCACGATGCACAACTACGTGCAGCAGTAGCCATACAGAATTTATACTATAACAGAATGTTAGGG
>NW_027124843.1:12688-14373 GCF_001457755.1 Trypanosoma equiperdum | reverse complement strand
AAAAAAACACGTGAAGAGAGTGCATAGTCACCCGAACGGTTGACAAACATAAGGATCCGAAAACAATGAGGGGGGAGGGAGATAAAATGGATGTTATGTGAATGCTCAGCAAAGGAATCTTCTTCCAGTTCTTTCTTTTCCTATTTTTAAGTGTCTCCTTAAATTTGTTGTTAAATGTTTTTAAAATTTAATTTCCCCACAGAAACACACATTTTGTGGCATCTGAAAGGGGCGTTGGAGTGGAGGGGTTTCGGGACCGCGTTTGTGTTCGATAACCGTAATGTTTTATTGAGCTTTGCAAAGCGAGAAATGAAGTACATTGAACCCATACGCAGCCGAAAAAAAAAAAAGCAATAACCCCTTTTTAACTGTTTTCTCATGTTTCATGCTTTTTTCCTTCAGATTTAACACCTTCCCTACCCCCGCTAGCAAAGAAGAAAATGAAATGTTGGGATTTATTGTTTTAACTACCTCCCGGTCGTACGGATGACATGTGCGGTACGGGCATATTTGCTGTTGTATGTCGTTTTTCAACTCACACTGATGTACGCTTTAATAAGGGCTACTTGCCGGTGGACACGTTATGTTTGCTTCTTTTTGCTGTTGTTCGTTTGTCCACTCCCCTTATTAGTCTCTTTTTTATTTTCCGATTTTCTTTGTAGGTAATGTACTGAAAGATTTCATTTTGTTGTTGCTCTAACTCTCCTTTCTTCTTTTTCAATTATTGCTAATATCTTTTCTACGTTTTGTATGCTTCCTCACTTCGACGCCTTTTGTTTGTTTTCCTTCGTTTTCTTTTTTGGTGATTTGGGCATCGCCCTTTTCAGTATCTTTTTGCTTCATTTCACTTCTCTATGTGACTGTTTTTCGTGTTTCCTTTGATCGCCTCGCATTCTAATCCCTCACCTGGCTTTCCTTCATTTTATTTTACTTCTTCATATTACCCCTTTCTTCCCTTTCATTTTATCACTTGCTATCCAATTCTTTAGCTTAGCATCGCAACTCATTTAGGGAAACGCGTACGCAGTCTTCCCTTTGTTTCTTTTTCATCTTTTTTCTTTTTGTTAAATTAAAAATAAAAGGGAGAACTTTTCGAAGCGTTTTCCGCTGTTAGAGCGGAACCTCGAGGAAACGGCACAAGAAAGTAGTTGAGTTATATTAGACCTCAAGAGGGAATCATTTAAACAAAACAAAACAAAGTAGGAGAAGGGGAAAAACAGCAGGAAGACACACAACGAAACACTGTGAGACGTGCACATTACTTCTGTCATCATCTCAACATAGTCACAAATCATTACTGGCACTGCAAGAAAGAAGGTAAGGTTCGTCATCAAATAACAGGAACTATTACTATTACTATTATTTCTATATTCATCACTTTTATCTGCAGCTGTGTACTCCTTTCGTAATCAACAGAAGCGAAACAAGTAGAACGATTGGAGGAAGTTTTTGTTTTTGTTTTTGTTTTCGCTCCCTTGTGAAAATAAAGTTACAAAAGAAATCTTTTGGTGGCACCCAACTGTTTGGTGA
This sequence comes from Trypanosoma equiperdum, assembly GCF_001457755.1. Classification (NCBI taxonomy): domain Eukaryota; phylum Euglenozoa; class Kinetoplastea; order Trypanosomatida; family Trypanosomatidae; genus Trypanosoma; species Trypanosoma equiperdum. Next base: position 12,843 of record NW_027124843.1, on the reverse strand, counting down.
AAAGTAGCTAAAGGGGGGGGGGAAGAAAGCAGAAGGGGAGGGAGAAGGGAAAAACCAAAAGCGAGGGGGTGAATTCGTTATTAATATTTTTTACTTTCAAAAAGTAGGAAAGGGGGGGAAGAGAGGAAGAGGGTGCTTATTATAACCTTCAAGAG
>NW_027124843.1:4115-12678 GCF_001457755.1 Trypanosoma equiperdum | reverse complement strand
AAAAAAAAAAGAAAATAATAAGATATTACCGAGTAGTAGGGGCATTTTGCAAACACCAGTAAAGTAAAGGCGTGAAGAAGAGTAGGAAAAGGGGTTGGGAAAGTATAAGCGATACGAAAAAAACAAACATTTCTGTTAGGGAACAAGAGTCTCACGTTGCAGCATTGTAGGCATACGAACCTCACCAAACGCTTATACCATCGCGTGGTGGTCCGTTAGTTGCAACTGTTTAGTAAGCGTAAATAGAGAAGTTAGTTAAAAGTAAACGGGGAGAAAAAAGGACACGAGCCAAAGGGAACCGTTTGTAAATATATTCATAAATAGTCAGAAAAAGAAGACGATATTTCAAGCAGAGGTAAAGAAAAACAGATAACTTCGGATACAAAATTGTGTCTGTATAATGGGTGTTGCACCCAGTCGAGAAACATTAAAACGCGGGCTGTACATTGTGCCACCCCCTACAAGTGGTAATGGCAACAGCTCCGGGGGTCACAAGAAGTTGGACATAGTGCTAGTTCCGCTCACCAAAGAGTTTTTTCCCTCTGCCGACTGCCCATTGTTCGTGCAGTTCCACAAAACACGATGTGATGCGGGTGTAAACTATTACTTCCGCCACCCAGGGAACCCAGGGGATTTGAGCCGCATTCCAAACGCAAGTAGCAGCGATGGAAAAACCTCGTACCCATCGCGAGAAGTACTATATTCTGGAGTGGTGGAGCGGACGGAGGAGATGCTGTTCGACACGGATGAGGAAATGCGACTGGCGCACGAGCGGTCTTTACGGGACGAACGTTCAGGCGGGCCCTCATCACTCTCTGGTGAGAGAGACAAAACAGCAGACGTGAAAGAGAAGAGAGTTCTTCCGATCATGTGCGCAGTAGCATTTCGCTACGACCCCGAGAAATTAGGGCAGTTGCAACAGAATCAAGCAACGACGGGGGGCGGTAGGGCACCACACCTCCAAACGTTGATGGCAAACGGTGTGCGTGTTGGCGGATCAATTGTCAACATTGTTGGTTGCTTTGGCTTTGTGCCCATGGAAGTCGAGGGCATGCAGTCGCTAACGTCAGCGCCTCACACTCCAGTATGTCCCGGAATCGCGAGAAGCGGTAGCGGCAGCGCTCTGACAGGTTTACCCAGAGGACCTCATTCATTAGCCGGGGTGCGTGGAGCAACTAGTTGCTCTTCCTCACTGGACAATCAATACCTTTCGGTGTCGTCACTGCAACACTGTTCGATGATCAGCGGTCTAACATTTCATGATAACCCCACCTCGTTTCCCACAGTATATATGCAGCCAAACCAACGGACACCCGTGTCACGTAACGGCACCTCGTCAAGAGTATCGTCTCTCTGCACGACACCAACTTATGATCCGTACGCAAGGCAGTGGACCGCATTGCAGCCAGAAGCTTTGCCACGGGAAAGGGGCCGGGCTATGCGTCATCGTAGTGTAGCGCCGGAGGAGAACTTCAATCGCTTTTTCTCACTGCCACCTCCTGTGGCCGCACCGCTGGCAGCCATTGTTTTCCTAACAAAATCAGCGGGGGAACAAAACCTCGGTCGTGTGACATTTGTAGCTGCAAGCACTTATTACAATCAACTTGTGGAGGCAGGAGTGTTGAAACGGCGTGGCAAAAACGCTTTGGCGTCATCAGAGGTTGAAAAATGTCACCTTCCGCCACTGGAAACGTTTAGTTTCTCGTCACTGATGACAAATGTGCCCATTATTTCATTTGTGTATGAAATGCGTTGCCGATGGGAGCAATTTGGACTTCTGTCCCGCCAGAATAGCGCACCTCACTCACGAACAGACTCGTTGAACTTTTCATCCGCGTCCACATCCGGATTGAAGGCGGGCGCGCCCCCGGAGTCTGCGAATATGGGGGTATCACACGAAAATCTTGAGATGTGGTTAACAGATGATAGCATGTTCCACGGCCGTATTGGGAAGGAATTAGCGGAGCGGCTTTGTTTGAGCATGGCCGAGCGGCCAGACGTTACATCAAGTCGAGCTGAACCGCTACCCGACGATCGAAATTACTGGCGTTTCTGTGGCCTTGTCGATCGTAAGAACCAGCCACCCACTCAACTATGTGAAGGTGACGATGTATCAGTGGACCCAGTTAATGTGTATGTCATGGGCGCGGCAGTAATCGATGGCTTTGACGAGGGTGGCGTGCTGAGATATGACCGGACGAGCCGTTCGTGGGTGGCCGACCGGAATATTCCACTTGATGCTGTTGTCCTTGCGGCAATGCGGCCGTTTTGCAAGGCGGCGCGCACAGCTCCACCCGATGACATTGGATGGGTAACGACTGAAGTGGAAGAGGAAGACGAGAAGGAGGTCGAAGCCCAGGATCACGCTGAGACGGCGGGGGAAGAGGGTGTGGATGCCGATGCAACTATGCGGCGAAAGGTCTGTGATGGGACTGTGGAGAGGAAGAAAAAACGGGTCCACGTTCGTGAAGGCAACTTCTACATCTATCGTTTTGAGCTGAATGGCAAGGTGTATTACCACGGAACGGTGCCAGATTTTGCGAATCCCAACAAAAAGAAGTTGGCACAGAATTTGGCCGCACCTGCAGCTGGGGCAGTAAGTCCTGCTGCATCAACTGTCCCTGCGCATCCCGCTACTGGAGAGAAGGAAAAGGAGCAAAAGCCCGTGGCGGAAAAGGTAAAGGTAGAAAATAGCACCAACAAAGAGTCAGTATCCACCATATCAGCACTCTTTTCCTTTTTCGCTGGCTGCGGTGAGGGCAGTGAAAGGAGCTACATGTCGTATTTGCCCACCCGCGTACGCTATGGGGCAGTGCAAGCCGCAGCTCAATTGATGGGGGTCCTCTTTCACACAGCACCGCAATTTCAACCACTGCCGGATCGGTCTGCCGTCGCTACTACATCTATAACCTCTCAAACAGCGTTCCCACCGTCGGCGGGCTTGTCAGCGCAGCCGGCACGGCGACCATCGACATTTGTGAAGGTGGGGCCGGAGGCGGAAGTAAACGAGACACGACAGGTGCCTAACAATGCTGCAACAGGGCCTAGGACGTTTGCTAAGCGGTTCATAGATGAAACAGCCTTTATTTGGGACTGGAGGAAGTCCTAATGAGTTGGATAAAATGAATTGGTAAAGGGGAAAAGATTTGCGGTTGTTGGATGAGCAAATAATAAAAGGAGATGCTATTAATCTGCTTGCGTGCTTATGGATTCCCGATTTTCTCCTTTACTGAGTTACCGTGTGAGGAGGGAAACAAACCACCGTGTCCTTGTGGTGGCTGCTTCATTCTTTGTTTTTGTTTTGCTTTCAAATATTGCTGCAATCACTATCCGTTGTTGCATAAAAAAGCAGTTGTATGTAAAAGTTTATTTTTGTGTGTGAGCCCCTCAGATACCGGAGAGGTGTTCGATACCGAACGACGTAAATACTCTCTCCGAAATTGTTGTGTTTTTTTTTTCTCTTTTGTTTGTGAAGGGATGTCACAGCACCATGCGGAGCCTTGTGGAAAACGAGACGACGTGCAAGGAACCGGAATGACACAATAGGGCAGAGGTGAACGAACACGTTACTTGGGACTGCCCTTCCCCTTACTCTTTTACCATTTTTTGTTTCGTTGTAACATAACCTCCCTCCACAGGTATAAGAGGTTTAAATGTTGTCATTTTGAAATTGTACTGCTCAGTTGCACACGTGTGATTTCATTTTTGTTTTGATCGCCCAATTCTGTTGTTGTTTTTTTTTTTACGTGGTTTAACTGTGATATTCTCAACTTGCCGCACTATATTACTTAAATGATTTTGAGTTGCAGCAGTGCGTTGAGGAAACGGAGTACCCTCCTTCCACCTCGGTGTTTCTCTCTACGCATTTTATTCCAGGTGATCCTTCAACAAATTCACCTTCTCCCTCTTTGTTCCTTTGTTTCACTACACGGATGCAAACAACGATAATAATAATAATAATTGTTATTGTTGTTGTTTTATCCGCTTTTGTTGCTCCCTCTTGATACGTATCTGCACGCGGTCGGGTGTGCGACACGGGCGCTTGGAGCTGTATTACACGAGTATTAACGATTAGGGCATAAGTGTGATGGTTGAGGAGCCAAGCGGTATCGTCCTATACGGAGATGTAGTTGAGCGGACGGGTATTGTTGAAGGGGGAACTTCTAAAAACTCCTCATCAGGCAACGGGAATATTGAAAAGGGGCGTTCGATTCTGCGTCCCATTCAAGCTGTTGTTGGGAGGGCATTCCCGCACATTGACCCCAATCGATTTTATGGAAATAACGCCACGGAAATGCAGTGTGAGGGTGATCCCAACGACGGCCGGATGCCTATGAAAACTACCAAATCGGCAACGTTTTCCTCTATTACTACTAGTGGGTTTACCGCCCACGTGCAACCCGGGTTAAGCGGTAACATCGAAGCGGCTTCCATTTCCGCAGATAGAGGTTTTGGTGCCATTGATTGCATGTCACGTCAACGCCAATGGGATCCAAAGGATTTTGAGAATCTTGAATGCGGGTATTATACCGTGCCACTTAATACGTGCAATGCGGCCCCTGCTGGGACGTGTGTGAGCCATCCCGAAGTGCCAAGTGGGGAGCTATACGTGGAATTGCTTCTGCAGTTCCTTCGCAGTACAGTTCGGAAGCACCGTGAGTGCGCAATGGAGGCTCTTCGTGCCCGCCTTTTAGTGGACAGGCCACTTCGAGAACTTTTTACCACAGGCACAGAATGTGCACAATTACTCCACCTGATAATCAATGAGCTTGCTTCTGCTGGCCACGCTTTGCCCTGCCGGGTCGCTGCCGAGTGCCTTGTGCTGCTTCTTTTCGATCCAACGATGGAGGTGGAGGAGGCCATAGGAGAAATCGGCTGCCCACCGACAGACTTAGCAGAAATCTCAACAAACGAGTGTAATGACATGACTTTTGCAGAGCTTTCGGAATGTATGCGAAGCGGGGAAGACAAGGGTAACGCCCTGGAAAGATTAGGAATGACGAAGGCGGTGCTAGACTCACTAAATTTGATACCTTGTACACTGGCTTCTCGTCTGCTCTTAGGCAGTGGGGTGCTGCTTCTTCCCAATGTGGCTATTCGTGTGGCGAGTGATCCACGTTTTGTTCGTTTTGTGAGGGAGCGACTAAGGTCTGTGCTCTTGGGAAGCGAAACGGTTTCAGGCGTGGTGGAGGAGTTGCTTGTTCTTCGGCATGTTTTGCGGTTACAACAGACCTGCGCTACACTGCTGCCGGCACTGCACGAGACGCTGATGCTCTTCATCAGGTTTGTTTGCAGTATACCTGTGGAGCAGGCCCGATCGCCGCACGATGTTGTGGGATGCCTTGCTGCGTTTCTCGTGGTTAGGGCCGCTGTGCGGCAGGGATTTGTGGGACTGTTCAACGACACGGCTGAGGGTCTGCTTTCTGCCACGGTTCTGGGCTCAGGAATACCAGCAGAAATGTGGCTGCTTCTCGCGTCGAGCTCCGAAGGGGATGGGGTGGGGCGTGTCTTCCCCACGATGGAGGTTTTTGCGGCCGAATTGGCGCGTGCCGCAGTGCGCACCATTCAAGCGCACATCACAGTAGCCGAGACTGGTGCTGCAAATGGTGAGGAAACGGGCCATCTTGTGTCCCTACTGGCCGCGCTGTCGTCCATGCACTACCTCGCAACGTATTTTACGTTGTATGCGGGGTCGGATGACCTGCTTTTCCTTCTTGGAACGGAACATGAGACGCAATCTCGTCTCAAAGAGTTCATGGCGGCAAACGTCCTGACGTCGAAGGGTCTTCAACATGCCTTTCTCCGTTTAAGCAGCAAGAGGCACACACCGCTTCCGTTAGACTTGCTGAACACCAGAAACGTGAAGACCACCGTCGGTGGTGGCGAGGATGGTAAGATATGCCTTAACAAAATTGAGCTTGTTGGGGCATGTTGGGCATCACTAACGCACGCTCGCGTCCGACTTGCCGCCGCCTTTACTGGTCTCGTGCACATGACCGAGTGGGAGGTGCCCGTGGGTTACGCAACAGCTCTAGCTACTAGTTTCGAGGAGAAGTGCCTGGGCCTGAAGGACGTGATGGGGCGCTTGCTCCCAGACGAGTTGTGTACAATGGTTGAAGTTGTCCAACTTATGCGACGAGGCGTGCACGGCACCTCTGCTGTTGGTGGCGGCTCCACGGTAAGTCAACAACAGCAACGTGACAGTTGCGCCCAGAACAGTAGTAGCCGAGCCTGTACACAGAAACTGCACATTGCTGAGACCTTCCTCCTGCATAGTATTTTCCTCACCAAGCACGGTCAGGATGTTGCCCCAGGATTAATAGATGCAATTCTTGGACTCCAAGATGTCACCATCGCTGACGAGGCTGCTGTTATTGATCCATTTGTCGAGCCAACTGTGACCTTAGCGGAGAGTCTGCGCAGAGCAGTCGCACAGACCAGATGGCCCTGGTTCCTCTTTCCCCTCTACGATGAGGATCTGAGAGAAAAAGGCGTATGGTGTGGGTGGGTACACCGAACGCTCGGTATGCACCAGCGCATGAAGGATGTTTTGCAGTGGGACCTCATTCTGTGTCACACACTAAGGTGGGCGATTTCATCATGTCACTCATTTGATAAGTGGGAGGAAGCCGAGGTACGCACCGATGAAGAAGTTAAACGGTTGCTGCATGAACTCTGTACAGGTGTGCTACCGCGGGCGGGCCGACTCATTGCGACCTCGGCGTCAGACGTACTCAAAGCGCTCGCCTCGACCATTCCACTGCATGAGGAGGTCTCGATGGAATACTGCCTGTTTGTAGCACTTGCAATAACGTGCACAGCCTGTGAGCCGACCGCTGCTGTCTCCATTGCTCGACTCCTTTCAAATACTCTACTCGAGGGGAGCACTTACTGCCTCACATCATCGAGTGATTTTGAAGTAACCGAAGCTCCTATTCCTCACCATTCGGGTAGTAACTCCACTGCGGCTCGTAGCAACCCCGCTGTTTCCAGTGCCCATGGCTACGATAACAAATTATTAAACCAGTGGGCGGCGTCGGGGAGCCTTCTTTGTGACAATACACAGGTATCAGCTACGGCGCAGTGGGACCTGGGAAACTTTACAGAGGTACTTCATTCGGTAGAGTTTTACGGCCCAGGTGGGCCTGCGCACGGTAGCAATGCAATTAAAAAAGGAATTTTGCAGAACCTGGTCGAGGGGATTGCCAGGCTATATTTGCGCCAACGACCGCTAACTGCCTTCGAGTGTCAAGCTTTGCGTCAGGACCTGCAGCAATTGCAGTGGTGCCCACCATGTCTGCGGGAGGAGCTGGATAAGTGCAATAACTGATTGGACAAACAAAGTAACTTTGCAGTGGAGAAACCAAAGGGTGGAGGGTCCTTCTGTCATTTTGTAGTAGTGCATGGGTTAGGAGCTGTTGAGAAGGTGAGTGCACGCGACACCGTGTTTTGAGTTTCTCAGTCAGTTTCTTGCTCCCTCACTGCTGTGTTATCCTTCACCCTCTATTTGTACACTGCATATTTATTTGTGAATTTATGTGCGCGTTCAGGGCTATGGCAAACCGGTGAAGTGTGTCCAATTCTTTTATTTCTCATGAGGGTAATGATATAGCATGCTGCTAATGTCATCAACAACTTCCCCTGTTTACGCTATTGTTTGACCCTATCGGGTGTATTACCACTCTGATGCTCGGGCCCAGCCCGCTGTGTTCGGTTCGCTGATCATTTAACAAGATGCATCTGCTCTTTGTGCGGTGACATTAGCGGATGAAGGTCATGAAGCAGTGCTTATGAAGGATGCATGAGTGGAAATGAGACAAAAGAAAATGACTCTGCGGGACTGTCGAATTTAATCGTGTGGTTACGTCAGTGAAATCACCACTGGTGCAAACAAAGATAGTGGTTGATGTCATCCCAAGTGTCGCTTTCGTTACCGTTAATATGAACTGTGAAATCGCGCGTGTGGCAAGCGAACCGAACGCAATTAACTTTGCGAGGGGGGGGGGAAACGGGACTGTCGATGGGGTAAGAGTGAGGTTAAAGTCCCTCGGAGCGCGTTTGCTTCTGTTTGTTTTGATGACTGGTTAGTCATCACCCGCTGCTGCACGCCCTTCTTTACCTTCGACGCTGTGTGTCTGAACATGTTGCTATATTTGATACCTTTGCCGAAAGACTTTCTCGTTTCCCTATTTCTGCTCTCTTTTTTTTTTCACACTCCTATCCACAATAGACCTCCTCTGAACTGAAAGAGGTCGTTGCGCTCAATAGAACGAGGAGCAGGCAAAGTCCTGCGGCACTGGACCAAACAAAAGTAATTGAAAACAGAACAAAAAGTTTCTGAAGACTAGCGTGCACGGGGAAGGAACTGGACGTAATCTACAAGAAACGATTAAAGGAAAAATAATAACACAAAACCACAACCGAGAGTGGATAAGCAAGGAAAACGAGCAAACAGACAAGTTATCATCGGAGTGGGGTTGGGTCAGGCCCCACAACCAGCCAACCAAGCATTCCCTTTGCCACTCATTCACCCACTCAAAGAAACAGGCAGAAAGAGAGAGAA
>NW_027124843.1:1574-4105 GCF_001457755.1 Trypanosoma equiperdum | reverse complement strand
GTGTGTGTGTGTGTGTGTGTTTGTTTGTTTGTGTGTAGAGTTCGGGGAGTGACGTGTTCCCACGTAGCATACGCCCATAATTTGTATCTTAATACGTTTTGTTGTTACCTTTCTTTGAACAGCCGGATTTGAGGGGGACAAGCGAGACATATTTTTGCTTTTCTGGCAGCGGGGGAGGAAGGTGAGGAGGGGGGTAGAGGACAAGAAGCATCTAAGCTTAAGAGGTCTAATTTGGGCCAAAGCAATAAAAAGAAAAAGTAAGTAACGGTATAAACAACATTTTTTGTTATTGCATCTGTTTCTACAATTTCAAGTACCAGGACTGACGGAGGAACTTGCAATATAAGGGAGAGGGAGAGTTCAGCGTCTCCTTCCGCGTTTGCGCTGCTGGTTGTTCCCTTGTCACCACAGGGTAACTATATATATATATATATAACTGTTTCATCCCGACATCTTAACAACTGCTTCCGGTTAGGCAGTCGAACGTGGCGAAAGGGGTTTCTCCAGCTTCAAATTGAGGAAAGGAGAGCGCGAGTGCGAGAGAACTAATTAAAATTTCACGATTAAGGGCTTCAAATCAACCTCCATATAAAGGGCAAACGGGGCCAAGGGCAGTCAGCATTTTTAAGTTTCGCTTCTGCTGGTCCCACCTTTTGAAGTTCGTTTAGCTTTTTATTTATTTTTGACTTTTCTTCCTGGTTATCTTTTTACTCTTTACGTTGAGGTAACGTGACTGTTCGACTCTTGTGCCGCTTGAGACACTCAAAACGTGGAAAAGGGAGACGAAGAGTTGTCCTCCGATTTTTTTTTGAAAAGAATAACAGAGAGCAGGAGGAGGGGTGGGGAGAGGGAAAACGAAGTGAAATTGCGCATCGGCGCAGCTATCACTATTATCATCGTCATTGATTTGGTTTTTGAGTTTTAATTGGGCAACGAGAGAGTACGCGATCGAGGCGAGACGTAAAGAGAGAGAGAGAGAGAGAGAGGAAGGAACGGGGATAAATTGTTGGGCTCATATCATCACGTGGGCTGTTTGAAGTGAATATGGGAGCACTTCCGAGCAGGGAGACACAACGGCGTGGGTTGTACAGCCATCGCCATGGGCGCAATAGGCGGAGTGAAGTCATATTAGTTCCCCTCACAACCGAATTTTTTCCGAGTGAGAGCTGCCCTCTGTTTGAGCGTCTGTTCCAGGCGAGACACCACCGAACAGCCAAATATTACTACCGGGCGGTGCGCTCCGCAGATACGGACAGGGAATCTGACTACTACTGCCAGACGACAGTTCACGCCAATAACGCGGATTTAGACAGTCCAGGGAGTCTCGCGAGAGATAAACGTGTGGAGACTCTTTTCACAGACGACATATCAGGTTTATACCAAAGACTCGTGCGAGAGACCGAGTGTTGCATGTCTGAGACAGATGAAGGGCTGCGAGAGAGGTACAAAAAGCAGATCCAGCAGCAGCAGCGCCACCAACAAAGGCAACAACAGTACAAATCGCCTCATCCGCAGGAGTATGGAGCTGCATTTGGTGACTCATATGAAGAGTATTTTGGATTCGGTCCAGGGGCTTTTGCCAACGGCTACAACGACGCTCTGGCATACATAAAGGGAAGGGAGCAACACACGCATTGTAATGAGTTCGGTACGCACGTAACTTCACCGAGTGCCTATTATCTTCGGCCAGTTCCATGTGCGATTGTGTCGCGTTCGGAGGCACACAAGTCTGCTCCGGACGCCGGGGTTGAGTTTCTTGGCTCGACGGTTAAGGTACTCGGTATGTTTGGGCTCCTTCCCTCCACCATATCCATCACTGTACACGGGGAAGTAGTAGAGCAGCATATGCTGAAGGCGACAATGTTCGTTGACAAGGATGTCGGTGATCAGATATTGGGAAACGTGGTGATGCTTGCTGTCCACATGTACGTTCGACAGTGCATTGAGGCTCAAATTCGGGCTCCGTACATTCCGATGATCCCCATGATTCTTCGAACTCCCATATCAAACATTCCGATGCTGCAGTTTGTGCGGGAGATGCGAGTGCGACTTCGTAGTTTGTTGAACGCGGGTGGGAAGCGCCGCAGTTTCTGTAGCGCGAACAGTAGTGGTAGTAGTGCAAGCTCATCTCCAAGTACTGATAGCGTTCACGACGCGGTGGAGGCATCCTCCCGTTGTGACGCAGATATACTGTACCTTTTTGAAGAAGATGTGCCCGGTGTCGTCTCTCAGCACCGACTTTTCCTTGATCCGTCGGAGGCGCAGTCGCTGAAGCTCCGCCCTGCACACAACACCAATCCCGATGGCACCATTCCTATACTCCTCGTGTCAGGCGTGAATGTGCAGGCGACGCCACTAACACATCCCTCCGTTACGAGTATGTCACATGTGCGCGTCCCGCCGTGGGTGCTTGATGGCGCCTCCGACTCTGCGGGCGGTGGACCACCCAACTCGTGCCCGCAACGTGAAGCGTTTCGGGCTGCATCGCTTCTGGCAACACGACGGAACCGCTTCCGCATGTGGGTAGAAGA
>NW_027124843.1:183-1564 GCF_001457755.1 Trypanosoma equiperdum | reverse complement strand
CGGCTGTGCATTTGGGCGAGTGCCGCGTACGCCCGACGGGGGTGTCTTATGCTTGCGCAGCAGCTGACGCAGACGGTTGACAACAGTCTTTTGCCAATACCACGCCCGTGGAATTACCGTGGTTTGTTACGTGGTGGTATGCCAATGCCGGAGCCAGAGCTCGCCAATGATGTGTTCATTGTGGCCGAGGACATGCCGAGTATGGGGCTCTATCAGGGTGACGTTCTCCGATGCAGCACTCCTGCGGAGATCGGCGATCGCCAGCGGAGGGGTTCACCATGTAAGACGCCCGGCAGTAATTCCGGCACGTCGCTTGAAATGACTTTTCCACACACCAAGAAGAGCCTGAACAGCACATCCACACTCCTGGAGCCGGCGACGCCTGCTGAGCAGAAAAGCCCTCCAGTGAACTATACGAGCAATCATCCGAGTAATGTGCTGTTACAAGACCCAGGCGAGGCGCCTTCGAATGCTTTTTGGGTGTGTTTTCCTTTTGATCGCGATGGTCCCTCCGTTGCTCCTGGCGAGAGGCGTCAGCAACAACAGCAACAGGACGGTGTGGCCTATCGGGCAACCAATGTGGAAGAGGTTCTTCTTTCATGGATAAAAATAATCTCACTCAAGACTCGCGATGCCGCTGAGGAGGACGATCACTGGGTCCGTGACCCCACAACGGGCGCACCACTCCGTGTGGATCGCTATATAATTCGTCGTGTCGAACATGATGGCATGCGGTATTTCATCGGTGTCACCCCCCGCTTTGTTGGGCAGCAGCGCCGGCTGGAAAAAATGTTGGTGGATATCAAGGCTCAGGAGGATGGAGGGGAAGATCTGGACTTAGAGCGAGACAAGTATTACGTGGCGGCCATGCATTACGATGCGGCTTTTGACCGTGAGGATGATGACAGCCGGGATGAAGATGCTCTGGGACGCGTCGCTATGGCGAAGATGCTCAGCGCGCCGTCTTTAATATTAGAGTAAGGTGTGTGTAAGTAAGGGGGTGATTGACAGTTATAACTTCCACGTGGGTGCACAGTACGTCTACCGCCGTCTTCGCGATTTTTTGAGTGTTCGAGCTTCAGTGCAATGCTACATCCGATGGCGGACGGAAGTCATGCACGACTGCTTCACGCTGTGGATCAAATTATTCTTTATTGTTTTCTTGCTCGCATCATTCTCATTATTACGGCCGCTGCCATCGGAGAAACGTTGATTGTTATTATTATTATTATTGTTATTATTATCGCCACGAGCGGTGCGGAGCTGGGAGACTATCGCTTGTGTGCTTGCGGCTGCCGTCGCAGGGAGGAGACAGACAGACGTGATGAAGTGAACGGTAAGAACAGCAATCGGGTAAACAAAGCAAAGTGAACATACCCTC
>NW_027124843.1:0-154 GCF_001457755.1 Trypanosoma equiperdum | reverse complement strand
ATATATATATATATATATGTTGAAGGGAGGACAATATGTTAACACCGGCCAGATAGATGAGATCCTTTTGTATCAACAAGAATGGGGGCAATGACGTAACCAAGAATGACAGTGTGGTGGTGCGTGCAAACTTGGGGATGTGTGTGTGTGTGTG
>NW_027124844.1:3356-4823 GCF_001457755.1 Trypanosoma equiperdum | reverse complement strand
GAGAAAGAGACAAAACAAACGAAAAGCAGACACAGCGTAACGGGTGACAAGGCCACGGGTTAAAAATTGGGGAACTTGCATGCACAAGTCCCGGGAGGAGATACGATTTGTGCGAGGCACTGCTGCAAGTGTACACACACGTCCAATCTACCGCTGCATCACACAACACCACAATTACAATAAACACTTGTCATAAAGATCTGCTGCACAGCAATGATAACATAAAGCATACCGTCATAGAAACGAATCGACAGTGCAAAGCAAATTCGTACTTTCGATCTTTTTTTTGTAGTTATCGTTGTGATGGCACATCTTTAATATTCTTTTACTCTGTTTTGCGCTTTTTGGATTTCTTTTTTTTTTTGGAAATATATTATTTCGCGTTAACAGTTGCTGTGAAGAATGGTTGATTTGCTTTAACTTTTTTGTCTTGTTTAAATTTATTTTCGTCCGGCGTTGCTGTGCTTTTTTCCCCCTTCCGTTATTTTCTTAATTTTTTTAAGGTAGCTTGTCCCTAGTTGATATAATTGTTGTGTTCTTATATGTTGACTCTTTGCTGGTGTGAGGCGTTGATGATTTCTTTGTGAATTGTTGTAAATGTGTCATTCCAATTTTTCAATGGTAGATGGACAACCAGGACGGGTTCCTATTTGTTTCACAGATGCTTAAATTGTTGTACTTTTCTTACACACACACTTGTCTCTTCACATGCACTACCGTCGTCCTAAACGGTAAGTGTAGCAGGGAACGCAAATTTAGACTTTATAAGCTATAATTCAACTGATTCTATATTGGATCGACTATCCTTTGCAAATAGAAAGAATATGAACAAAACTGTAGTGTAGTTGTGGAACAAAAATGATGTCCGGCCAGAGTGGGAGAACTCAATTATCTGTACAGGTGTACACACATAAATATATTTATTTACATATATTAGAACATTTGTGTATGGAAATAAACATTTATATATATATATATATATAATATACGCAAACCCTCTTCCTACCGACCTGATGAGATGAGTTGTGCTGTTCCTCTTCTGGAACTACGTTTTTCCCCCCCCCCTTTTGTGAACACACTCCCATTTTGGATCACCCAACTTCTGGAAAGTAAAGAACAATCATATATTAAGACGTATAAAGTAATATGAATATATATATATATATATAATATCCATTTGTGCCGGCTGCATTTTACTTTCCTTCGTGACTTGTACACTAATTAGCATCACTAAGTTAAAAAGGAATAAAAAAGCAAACAGGCACCGTGTAGCAAACTCCAAAGAGTCCAACTCCCTCATTTATTTGAATTGCCTTCCGTAATTCGGTTACCCACGGAGAAACGTCAGTCCGCACAGATGTGTGCATTACTGCACACGTTAAGTATAGAAAAAAACAAAGGTATATGAACTAATGCAATTACTTGTACGCGATTACATTTACAGTTGTGAGTGATTCCCCATAAAGA
>NW_027124844.1:0-3346 GCF_001457755.1 Trypanosoma equiperdum | reverse complement strand
AAAAAAAAAAGAGATGATCCGCTTATCGCCTTTATTTTCCCCCTTTATTGATCCTCGCTTATTGGTCCTTTCCTCAATCCTGCGGGTCACATCGACGCGAAAGTCTTTGTCTCCACCGTTGTTAGCACCAAATAACTGCAGCTTTCACTGATTAATACAGCACACAATAATAACAAAAATAATATAATATACAAGAGGAAGGAATACATTTATCCCCATTTATCCTTTACCTCCACTCCTAGTTCTTCGTTGATGTCGTGGAAGTTGGTCGCTCATTTTTTCTTTCACAAGGACATAAATAAATATACATATATCATGAAAATGATGTATAGAGGTAAAAACTGAGAAGGTAAAAGCAAGGAGTAGAACAAAAACAAAACAAAAAACGAAAGAGAAAAAAAATGAAACTACGAACGCACCTTCAGGTTCCAATGTCTAATACCTTTTGGACAGTAAATAGACGCCAGACGTGTGTATATATACATAAACTATATTCACCTATAAGCATCATAATTGTAATCATAACAATATTTTTATTACTATTACCATTGTTACTATTATCATTATCATTATTTGAACACATCCATCACGACTTCTCTACTTCCGCCATGACAGACCGTAAGAAACCAATATCCCCCTTTCGGTACCGGAGATTTCCAGAGAGGGAGTCTAGAACCTGAACACGCACAGCGGAGCTGCAGTTCATGGGCGCACAATCTGGGCAGTACCGCACAATTAATGGCACGGGGTTGCGGGACTTATTTCCGGGCATGCTGTCATCTAATGGACTTCCAGCCTTGAGATGTGCCCTCTTGTTGCTATCCATTTGTGACGCAGCTTGCAGGCTAGTAATGTTGCGAGGGTGCTTCAACAGGCACTCTTCACAGAACGTGTGACCGCATGGCACACATGTAAGTGGGGATTTCAGCGGCTGCATGCATAACCCACAGGAGAAAATACACTCAGTTGCCTCCTCTGCTACAATGAGACGATGCATGGCTGTCAAGAGGGAATTCTTCACATCCACACGGATCTCTTGCGCGACTGGCCGTTCATCAAATTGCGTCTGTAGAGAGCGAATTTGCTCAGTCAGCCGCCGATTCTCATCCTCACAATGCTCACTCGTTGCCGCAGCCTGCCGCAGGGAACATTTTGTTTCCTCTAACTCCTGCTCAAGCTTCTTCGCAAGCTCTCGCGGCACAGAAGCGGCAACACGCATCTCGTTGTCATACCGGCGCCGCACCTCACGTAGTCGCTGATCGTGCAGGACTTTCATATTGTCCACAACAATTTTCGTCCTCTCTAGCATCATTGATGGAAAGTCTAACCGGAAATCCGCGGCAGCATTCAGGATATCCGCCGAAAATTCTATCGTTGTTCGGTGGATGTTAAGGTGCTGAGTGGATGTGCACTTGGACTCGCGATCCTCACGCTCCTGATCACGCAACATACTGCGCTCCGCATGTTCTAGCTTGAGGAGCCCTGCTCGTGTCTCAAACTCGTAACGTTCGAGCATTGCGCTACTAGTTTCCAAAGCCGCAGCAATACTTTTTTCAAACGCCTCACGCATTTCCACAGCAGCCTTGCGCAGCTCTTCCTCGCGCTTTTGCGCCTCAGAAAGTACGGAAAATGCATGGTGAGACCTTTCCTCATCTAAGGCATTTATACGCTGTTGAAAGGATTCCTTCTCGGCCTCCCATTCCTTCATGAGACGATTTTGTGCCTCCCTCATCGCCAAGTCGTGCCACTTCTGTTGCTCAAGTAAAGCACACTCATGTGCACGCTGACGCGCGTTTACCTCACGGTTCCACATATCTTCTGCCTCTTTCATCTGCGCGCGGAGTCGATTCAGCTCCATGTCGTGCTGTTTCTGCTGAGCGTCGTCAGCGATACGAGTTGCCTTCAATTGATCCTGAGCACCCGCCAAGTAACGAAAGGATGACATAGCCGCCGCTTCGCAGATCTGGCAGCGCTCCTGCCACTCAGAACATTCAAATGCAATGCGATATCGCCCCTCCTCCGCTGCTAACCTTTCATGAGACAAGCGGCAGTTCTCCACTGCCCTCGCTGACATATCGCCCCAACTCCCGCAAATAGCCTGACGTTCCATGCGCTCCCCTTCACTAAGCGTCTGTCGACGGGCGTCTTCCAGCTCTGCCATAAGCGCCGGCAGCAATTCCATTACCGCATTGACTTTAGTTGCGGCCCTCCCTTCCGCCGACGCCACCCGACGCTGCTGCTTAGCCTCCAATGCCACACGTGCCTCTAAACAAGCAACACATAACTTGTCTACACAATTCCACGCCTCGCACAGCTCCGCTTCTATTGAAAATCCGCTCTGTTGCCCACTTGGGTCACTACCACTCGCCTTTCCATCCGAGCTCTTTCCATCACCTCCACTGGCCCCGGAAGCGGAGGGTTTGGAGTCAATGCATATACTGATGGAATTTGAACGGTTGCGTACCTCCATGGCGAACTTCTGCACCTTGCGCTGCGTCTCAGTCAACTCCCACATTGCGTTCCGCAGCTTTTCCTCTGCCTTCTCACATTGTTGCTCATGAACCTCCCGAAGCTCGTCCAACTCTTCCCGTAGTTTTGCGTTCACATCCTCTAATTCCCACATACCCTTCACCTTCTCCTCCATCTCATGAATCTCATTCATCCTCCCACCAATACGAGACTCAAGTTCTGCACGCATGGCCGCCAAGGCTTTTCGCTCCTCTTCTAACTCAGCCTCACGCGCACGCAACCTCTGCAACTCCGCACGATCCCCGCTGTACATCTCACTCAGCCGCTCAAAGTTACGCTGAACAGCATTGACACTATCCGTAAGTCTCTCTATTTCTTGCTTTTGAGTTGCTACGGTCTGCAACAACTCCGAAACGGTTGGGCCCCGTTGGTGCGGGAGCTGTTGGTTTGAAATGGGACTCACGGCACTGGTGCCGGAATGAGCGACCGAACGATTTACCAATGATGGAAGGGAACTCACTCCACCACCATTCAGCCGCGGTGGCGGCAGTGATGGGGAGTGCCTCAGCGGCTGATCTCGCGTCGTTATGCGCGGAAAGATGTAAGGGGGGAAAGGGTTTTTTTTTAAAAAACTACAAAATAGCCTGCGACGGCGAGCAGAATCGAGAATTCAACTAAACTAGGGATATATATATATATATGTACGTATAGTTCTTGTATTTACTTTTTTGTCTGTTATTTATGTATAATATTTGCGCTTGTACGTCTCGCCCTCAATTACTATAATTGCCACTGCAATAATATTTTTCAATGCAAATACGTGTACAAATATGCACGCTAATATATTAATCAGTCAATCAAATGAAATGAAATGAAA
>NW_027124845.1:96757-101185 GCF_001457755.1 Trypanosoma equiperdum | reverse complement strand
AAGCCCTGTCGCGTTGCATGACTCTCACTACCCCCTGGCATAAAATACTACCAACAGTGTGTTTTCCTCTCTGTCTTTTAGGGCATAGCAGTTTCGAGCCATACAAATCCTTTTAGCTGCCACCGCGCGTTGACGGGGCTACCGCTGCAAGACACTGCAACGACACACATATACAAATATATATATCACAACCTCCTGATCTAGGAAACGGTTCCCTGGTGACTGCAACTGGATAAATCCTTCCGCCATGAAAGCACCAGCCTTGCTGTTGTTTTTACTGTCAGCATGTGCCGCATCGCCGCCGACGAGGGAAGCCGGGGGTGTACAAGTAACCGTGACAATTGTGTCTCTGATGTACAGTAAAAACTGGCCTGCTGAGTACATCAACGCTGTCAATGCTGGTTTTAACGCATCCCTGGCCGCGCGGAACTGGGTGGTAGCGCCTGGGGTTAATGTTTCGGTAGTTCCACCCCCGTCGTACGACACCCCAGCATATCAGCACCTGGAGAAGTACTTAGAAAATGTAAAGGACGATAACAGCAGTATGGTGGTTGTGTTGGGTCCCATGGGCGAAGAGAGCAGCTTTGCCTCGTATGATACCCTGAAGAAACACGGTCTTGTCGGATTCGCTCCTATGACTGGGGCTGCGGGTTTTGAGACTTACCTTCCACACCTCTATTTTCTTCGCCCTGGTTTTACGGGTGAACTCATAGCCCTTATCCGTTATGCCGTGACTTACCTGCGCGTTCTCCGGTTGGGGTTTACCTACCTTGAAGGTATGATGGGGGGTACTACCACATACGAGAATGCTGTGGACTTTTTGTCACGCATGGGATACACGTTTTGTTGTATTTTCACAGTGCACGGGACAGCCGAAAGGCGGACGGTAACAGGTAGGGAGTTCGATGTGGCATGGAACGAGTTTGCCGGGAAACTTCCACAGGCTGTTATTGTTGTTGCTACTGTAAATGATGAAATAAAGAATTTTGTCAAGAACCTTGTGGCTGATCCACGCACCGCGGATGCGTACCTGTTGGCTCCCTCACTAATGCAGAAGTCGATCGTGACAGTATGGAAGGAGGCATTGGAAGCTGCAAATGCCACTTTTGTCCCTCGTCGCGTAATCCAGACAGGCACCAACCCACTTGCCAACGACACAGACAGTCGTGCCATTAGTCGCTTTCAAGGTGAGATGCGGGATTATCTTACGGCATATGGGGAATGGGCCGGTGTCGACGACGCAGAGTGCTTCCTCAAGGACGACGCAGAGGGAGAACTGATGGTTGCTGGTTGGCTCGCTGGAGAGGTGCTATCGCAAGCTCTACGGAGCCATGGATGGATGAACAATCGCACAGCTTTCATGGAGTCGCTCTACGAGCAACGCCGTTACGTCGTTGACAACATCGTTATTGGTGACTTTGGAGGTGGTTGTGAGGACAAGTCTACTGATAGCGGTGCCATCTGCCAGTGCAACCGCGGCGGTAGGAAGGTATACATGAAGGAGATTGCAGAGGGCTACCGACTAAGACCGCTTGTTGGCGGCTACATCGTACAGTCCCAACTGGAGTGTAATAGTGATCCTGCAATCCTGCAGCCGCCGCTCAGCGGACTCGCCATCCTCATAAATGATCGCCAGGAGCTTACGAGGGCTGTGAAACAGTTTAAAATTGGCACGTCTGCCGTATCTGCAGATGGCGAAGACGATGACGTGGACAGGCTTGTCATTCAGGTATTTGACACAAAGGCGCATACCGCTTTCGACGATCTCAAGGCGCTGCAACAGAGGAAAATTTTAACTGCTTTGTTCGGTGTCGTAACTGAGTCGTTGTTAGAACTCTCAAACGTGACATTCATTGACCCAATGGTGCCAACGCCTCATTTAAACACTTTCAACAGGAATGTGATCCGCCTGTCGCCAACATTGGAGCAGCAGCTTTATGTACATGCGACCTACCTGTCTAGCATCCGTGCTGTTAATGTCCACTGTATTGTCAGAAGCAACGAAGCGGCTCGCATCATCGACGTGCTTAGGAAGACGTTGATTACCTTTGGTCTGAATCTCAGTTCCACAAAAGTATTGGAGGCCAGGACCACGATTAGGGGGAATCTACCGACAAGGGGCAGTGTATTTCTCATTGGGCTCGTCGGCACTGACATTGCGGCAATTGAAGAACACCTCCGCACACACGAGAGGACTCTTATATTTGTCCAGTATTCTGACATCGCGTTGCTATACAATGAGTTTGTGCAAACATTGAACAACACTCATACTGCCGAACGTCTTGTGTTCGCAACAAGTTTACCGCACTGGGCAGACGCCAACACGACATCGGAGACTGTGCGACGGTTCCAGGACGTTATATCTGATGTGGCGCTACGGACACCGCTGTCACTGTTGGGTTTTGCCACTGGCAGGTTGATGCAGAGGAACTTGCAGCGTATGCCCAAGGTGACCCCTGAACTCCTGTCCGACCTCTTCTTCGAAGAAACAGTGATCACTGTCGACGACATGCGCTATGGACCATTCAGGCACTACGATTGCGTAATCAACGATGTCGTTACCGAGGATAATTGTATAACAAATTTTGGTGCGGCGGACATCAGTGTGTGGTCGATGGCGCGTGCGCTACGACCACATGAGCCAGTACTGCAGGAAGCGATGTTTCCGTCGATGAAGTATAACGTTCCTAATGGTAACGCCCTCACCCCCGCGCAACTTGCTGGCGTAATCGGTGGGACCTCGGCAGCCCTGTTCCTCCTTTTGGGGCTTGGCGTGCTATTGTACTTCGTCCTTCGCGATGGTCGCGACAACGACAACGCGCCCAAGGAACCAACAGACCCGGTGACGCTCATCTTCACCGATGTCGAGAGTAGCACTGCGCTGTGGGCTGCTCACCCCGAACTGATGCCGGAGGCCGTCGCAGCTCACCACAGCATGATCCGCTCGCTGATTTCCCGTCACGGATGCTACGAGGTGAAGACGGTTGGGGATTCGTTCATGATAGCCTGCAAGAGCCCAACAACCGCAGTCAAGCTTGTGCTCGACTTACAGGTGATGTTCATGCAGTACGACTGGGGCTCTTCTGTGTTCGACGATTCGTACCGCGAGTTTGAGTTGCGTAAGGCGGATGATGTCGACGGTTACGCCCCACCAACCGCGCTCCTTGACAGCGCAACGTACGGGCAGTACTGGAACGGGCTGCGAGTGCGAGTTGGTGTGCACACCGGGTTGTGTGATATTAGACATGATGAAGTGACGAAGGGTTACGATTATTACGGGCAGGTTCCCAACCTTGCTGCGCGGACGGAAAATGTGACGAACGGCGGGCAGGTGCTGCTAACGCACGCGATGTACCTTGCACTCAGCACCGCAGAACGTGAGGAATTTGACGTGACCCCATTGGGTGAAGTACCGTTGCGTGGTGTGCCGGAGCCTGTTGTAATGTACCAGCTGAACGCCGTTCCCGGCCGCTCTTTTTCTGCACTTCGTTTGGACCGAGTTATTGACGTGCTGGAGGAAGGCGGGGACGGCACAGGCACTTCTGGTAGCGACCGCGCGTCAACAGTCATCGAGCTGAGTGAATCTGCGCAAGCGATTGCTTCTTCCCTGCTGTCTCTACTGGGGACCCTGACACCCGCACAACGCCACAGGACGCTTATGCTCTTCTGTGAACGCTGGCGCGTCGCACTTCCTCGTAGCTTGGGCGCCGTATGGGACGATGACGGCTGTCGTGAGGTTATACGGCGCGTCGCCGCAAAGGTTGGTCACGTTGTAGATTTTCATTCACTGGGAACGAGTGAGCGCTCGTCAAGCACGTTGTCAAGCGCATCGATAATTATTATCCCCAATCGGACCACGGATTTTGATAAGTTTTAAGGGTTTTGGGGGGTTAATGGCACAACAGGAGCCCGAGTCACGTGCCAATACGCCCTCCCGAGCAAAACTCTTTGCCAGATGTAAAGTGGCTTTGTTGGTTTTCCACTCTCCGCCGGGTGTCTTGTTTTGTTTCTATTAGCTAGTGCCATTATAAAAAAATTTGTGGTGAAAACGTTTTTTACAATTTCCTCCCTCCCTATGGACAGATATTTTAATAAATAGGAACTAACACATGTGCTTACTAACAAAAGTTATGTTGTTGTGCTGGTATCTGAGCGTAGTTGTTGCGCACATATGCGCTAATGGGTTATCGACCTCTCCCGTATTCTACGTTATGGGAGGGGGGGGTTTGGTCTTTTGTGTTTTTCCCTGCAGTTGGTACTTAAGCATCATTATGTAACCATGCGCCAAGGAAATTCACCTCCGGCACTGCTAACAAACCTATTTAGGTTACATTAGTGGTAAATATTTTTTTTTTCAAGTAATAGTGAACCTCTTTTTTCGAAATATTTTCTTAGCAGCATGCATGTCTTATGGGGCGAGCGCTCAAC
>NW_027124845.1:87773-96747 GCF_001457755.1 Trypanosoma equiperdum | reverse complement strand
TTTTTTTTCGTTCCCGATAGCCTGATGGCCTTAACAAACAAGAGAGAGTCTCTGTCACCCTTTCTTACTTACGGTACCCGTCCCTGTGCTTCGTCAGTGACGTCGCGGTAGCTACACCTGCAACTTTCAATGGAGAGATTTCCTGCAGGCTGTCGTGTACTTTTTCCCTTTTGCTTTCTCTTGTTTTTTTTTTCCGTCCACAACGCACAAAAGTGGGATTGGGTTTTGTGGTGATGACACCACCCCAGTACTTTAGCGGAACATGTTGAGCGTATGAAAACTAAAGCTGAAGGGAAAATATCTCATGTGATGCCAGTCGTGCCAACGTGAGTCGGAGACCAACGTCTCCACGCTACTTGGAGAGACTGAGAATCACTGGCGTACCATACCTGCAAAGCCTCGGGGTGTGCGCTAGTGTTTTATCGGTATGATCGCATGCTGCAGGATGCGACAGTTTATTTCTGCCCCCTGTGTCGGGTGCGTGCTCCCCACAGTCCTGGTTAGTGGGGCGAGCAGCTACGATGTTAAGTGAAAAAAAATTTTAATTGATGGCGGAAAAATGGCCGGACGTCGTGCAACATAACAGTAACACACAGCATCGGGCCATTTTTCCGCCATCGCGGCTAGCCGTGTGAATACATGGTTCCGCTCACATTTACTAACCCCGAGCGGAGGTGCTTGCTGCCACACGGCTTCAGCCTGCAGGAGATGGGTAGTGTATTATAATTGTTGTATCCGAAGCACTGAGAGCTGTGCAATGCAAACCTTGTTGGTTGATATTTACACTTGTTGATGGGATTTTCATGCGCGAACCTTCTCCTCATTCGGATGAAATTTTCTTTCTTTTAGTCGTGTGGACACGTCTTAACAGTCTTTCGTTGCAAGTCTACCCAGCTCTTTCTTTCCTTTTGTCGTTGTTTACCTGCGATTCAAAAAGAATGTGTACCTGAAGAAAAATTATCATGTAATCATTTCATCGAGTGTGTGGTGTGTTATCCCCAAAGCTTGTTGCTTGACGTCGCCGCTACCCAGTTGGCACATCGCCCTCCCTTCGTATCACGCCTCACTAACAGGGTCAAGTGGGTGTGTTTTGGTTATGTTTGTTTCGAACTGTGAGGACACAATTCCACTCGATTAGAGGCGTTTGTGGAGGGCAACTGTTGGTGCTGTCGTCCACTCACCAAATGTACTTCAGTGAAGCCACTTACTCAGGCGGTAATTACGCTAAATCTGTATTTGTTTCTTGTTTTGACCCATCGCGGAGAAATGCCGGTTTGGGGGGAGGGGAGAGGGGCAACACGTGAAGTGCTCCTCGAAGGAGGTCGGTGGGAAAAACAGAGTGAATGGGAAAAGGGCAGTTGGAAAAGCTCCCCCGAGTGGAACGCCGGTTATGAATGGTGGGAGCAGGTGTATGGACTCGGTTGCTAAAAGAAGCCAGGGGAAAGGCTTGCCGCAAGGAGTGGATCTCTCAAAGAAGGAAAGGATACACGCTGGTGCCGAAGAAGAGAGCTCCGTTTAGGGAACAAAAAGGAACAAAGTGGATGTGCAGCGTCCACTCTCTCCGTGGCCTTCCGTTTGTTGAAATTAGTGGGGTATCGGTGGGCATTGCCGACACGTACGGTACATTTTATCTGCTGACTTCACTTTCACTGAGACAGTTGCCACCTACAGTGCTGACGGTGGGGCCAGTTGAGACACCAACACCGACATTGGGAACACCTGTGTGAACTCTAATTTCCCCCCTGTTGTCGATCCCACAGTTGGTATCAGGGAAAATAATATATTCGTTCTCGTGGGAAGGTGTAGCTCTTCCAGTAAGCATTGGACATGGAAACATTACGGTGAAAACTGGGATATACTCATGTACAATGGTACTGAAAAAGAAAGCAGGATCTGGTATGCCAGTCGTAACCGTAAAGTGGAACAAACCCCAAAAATTGAAATATCTTTTACCAGCGCTGCTTCCCCTTGGAGATAAATCTCCATTACGGTTCCTCGGTGGTGCAGGAAGCGCGGCCAGCACATCAAGTGATCCGCTTGCCTTCCCCACGTACGCGAAGAACACACGGAGGCATACAGCTGCAAAGATGTTGTATTAGGTTGGTGATGGCAAAATGTGGCCCCTTGCCGTAGGTGAGACGCCCGTTGGTGTGATGGGGACCTTTGTTTCTCGGTGAAATAGATTTCTTAATGGTAGGACCTGCCCGGAATACCGCACGATGCTCGAGTCGAAAGGCGTTGGTGCAACGTGGAATGAGCTGCTTGGAACTGTGCCCAGCGCGGTTGGTAACTCACCAAACCATAGACGACCCGGAAACACCGAGAGGACCATCATATTAAACGTTGAAGACGTTCTCGTGATCTTCTTTACTCGGCCGAAAACACGAGGGGGACTCCGGCGGCGTGATCGCCCCCGCCCATGGCCAGCGAATGGCAGTCGGACATATACCTCGCGACATTGAATAAATTCCTTATATTTCTTTCTTCTATGTGAACGGCAGATCGCCCACCTGCTCGAATGAACAAAACTGCCACAGAAGTTCTCACCATTTACCTTGCACGCCCTGTGGGCAAATTCGAGGTTGTCAAGTCTACGGTGAGGTTATGGAACTAACAAAGTAAACTGCTGTGCGGTACGTGGCCTTCCGTGACGGAATCCCTGCGCCGCCTGCACCGTCAGTTTGCTCGGAGGCCCCCCTGGTGTAAGAGTGTGGATTGATGATCTTGACACTGTTGTATAGTTGCCAGCCGTTATTGTGGGGAAAGGAAAAGCAGTTTCAAACGAGCGAACCGTCACATGGCGAGCGCGGCAGTGATGTTGCACGTGCACGCCCTCATCCTTAGCCAAAGGTGTTTTTTTACGCGCTGCTTCCGTTTCGGGAAACCTCACGAGGGCTGCAGCTCGAGATTTTTATTTGGCATACTTCGATGATTTCCCACAACCTTTGCACACCAATTTGGTAAATACGGGAGGTACGGGGGCCGAGCCACACACACACACACACACACACACACACACACACATCAACCATAGCTTTTAAAGGAGTAGGTGTAAACGATACATCAACAGAATTTTTGTTTTGCTTGGGAAGTGCCACTTTAGGGGATGGGGAACAATTTATGGTCGATGATGAGGCTTCCCGGGCATTTTGGAAAAGAAGGATGGAATTGCTCAGGGTCTGGTGGTTAAAGTTTTGCAACGGGAGTGTGCCGAGCCCCTTCCCACAACTTTTTCCTCACTCGAGTGAGTGGCCCGACTTTTACGTGTCGTCTCCCGGTTGTTTCGGTGGCGATGCTTCTGAATGTTTTCAGTCTAATGAACAGGAAGAAGGAGCCGTGCCCCTCAGTAGGAAAGGTGGCGTACGGTGGATCATTTCGCACAGCATTGGAGGGCTTCGGATGTGTGTGTGTGTGTGAAATCCTTCCCATACTGCAGGGATAAAAAAGGGTTTCCCGGATTCTATCCTCTTGTTTGTGTTTCCCGATGTCGCGGCAGACCCCTTTTAGGCTGCTACCGTGGGTTTTACATGCAGTAGGGCTTTGCTGAGAGAAGGTGCGCGGGTAGGTCAAAAGAAAAAGACAAAAAACGTAGGGAAAAGTGATCATTTCGCCAGCGTCTGAAAAGAAAATCCCCACTTTACCAATTTTTCTAACGGCGAGGGGCTTCACCACGAATAATTTTATAAGCGCAAGTTCGTGCGTCGCCGGTGTCAGGGGAAGTGGGCTTCATCAGGGCAAACGGCAGTGACACCAACATTCGCTCGCTCCTGTACAAAAAGAAAATGAATAAGGTGCAAAAGGTAATAAATCAAAAGAAAAAAAAGGAAAAGGGCGAAAAGGAAAAAAAACGAAACGTCTTAACTAAGTTGGTGTACAAGACACGAAAATTTATATCGTCCCTTCAATAAGGAGCGGACTTCATGTTGAACGCCCAGGCACACACAATCTCCCCGTCAGTTGTGGTGGGAAGCGACTAGAGAGGACGCGGTGTGCCAAACTTTCTCGTCACCACTGGACCCCGTAGTGCTGTAACTGTGTTTTCGTGTGTGCAGAGGGGAGGATCATATTCTGCCGCGTCGGTACGACACATGGCGCCGCATTTTGTTAGTGTCAGAAGGACACGCCCTTCGTGGCAGTAGCCGCGGATGGCGGACGGTTTTCTTTTTTCTCCCCCCCCCCTGCACATCTCTACCCCTCATGCGCAAACCTTTCCATCGTTAATTGGCCGTCATGGTACAACATTCCCCCAATCGTTCCGGGCGGTCGTTCTAATACACAACGTAGTCCCAATCCTAACCCTTTTCCGGTTCCAACATTTTGATGCAATATTTTTTTCCGCATGGAGTAATGACCCTTTCCTCGCAGCACCATGCATTTCCGTTACACAGTTCCCATGTTTCCACGCAGTCGCAGTGTGTGCGACCACCGCTTCTGAGTTCTCTGTTTAACAAACAATATAATGCACATGCCCACCGAGTAAAACACCCCGCAACCAGCCAAAAGGGGGAAAAAAAGACGTCCGCTACTCGATTCCCGCTTCTTCACCGCACTCACCTTTACGAGCGCAGCATGGTACGGAGCGTACACGGCACTCACCATCCTCGATGGCGTTTGCGGCGTCTCTGGAGCTGGCTCCGGTTGCAATAACCCTTTTTTTTTCCCGTCACCCACGTTCTTCGCTATGTTAGCTGTGAAACCAGCGGACGAGGTATTCGGGATAACTTCGCGTACCGGGTGACGGCACCGACAATTCCCACTGACCTGCCGCGGGCCCGCTGCCTCTCACCATCGCGCATCGCTGCACAACAAAGAGGCCGGTGTCAGGCCCCGCTGACGGTACGCAACATGTTTCCATTTCGTCCTCATCACTCACCACAGCCCCCAGTGCGACGCGGAACACGATTGCCCACGTGGCCCACGGGTTGTCATCGTTGCGTGTTTGTTTTTTGGCCTCCATCCACGGCGGAACAAATGCAAACCGGCATTTTTCTTCTTTAGTCCCCTCGAGACATATTTGCCATGCCTCCTCCTCGTCCTTGCAGTTGTACCACAAGAATCGTTCGTTGACCTCACAATCGTCGCTGCACGGTAAGAAGTGAGGTTGCTCTCTCAACGCCACCGGCACTGAAAAAGAACTACACCCGCGCGCCAGCACCAGGTGCTGGCGATATTTCCAATATGTTTCCCACAAGTAAATGTTACGGTTGAGAAACACCGCGGTGCCCTGAGGTGATCGGTGCATGAGAACGCGGTTGTCTGGAAACAACGAGACAGGCCCCATGTTTTTTTGCGCTGTCCAATACGGCGGGTAGGAAACCTCCTTGGTAAAGAGGTATTGACGTTCGTCACAATCACAGTTTACTTTGATAAGGCGCCGTACGAAGCCTCTTGCATCCAGCAGACTCCAACGAGGCTCCAGTTTACCCGTCAAACGGTCAGCGACTTCCAGAAACACATTAAACATTTCCCTTATCTGTTGCTCGGCCTGGCCGCATCCAGTCACCACACCTGAAGAGGCCCTGTCGTCACTAGCGTTGCGATGGGGAGAAGATTTGGTCTGCGGCAGGGTGCCACGAAGGTATGGGAGTACTTCAGCGTGTAGAGTCACTCCAAAGTCAGCAGCGTCATCCTGAGCGGTTTTCGTCCCGTATTTGTGCACCTTCAGGGAGTTTGAAAAAAATCCGAGCGTCGTATTTCCAAAGTCATCATGTGTGAAGTTGGACATGCAGATATCGCCATGGGTTACCTGGCACGAGTGAATGTCAATAATAGCCTGCAAGGCGCCGTGGAGCCATCGAACCCCGTGTTGTTTGATTCTTTTTAAGATGTCCTGGGGTGAGCTAAATCGCACTTGTGTTCCGCCCCGGGGTAGATGAAAATATATTTGATTTGTGTGCTCATCACCGAATACTTCAATTGCAGAGGTCACGCGACAGGACGCGCACGTCTCCTGAAGTCGCAGCTCACGTTCCATGAGGGTTTTGAATACCTTGGTTGTTTGTACCGAAGACTCATTTTCATATTTTGGGAATGTATACCGCTTGAGCCAGCATGGTGTAACGGTGCCGCTGATGGGATCCACATACTCAGCGCACAACAGGGCAAACTCGATTTCGCTGATCTCTTTTCCATCTTTTAACACCATCCCCTGATAGGTTGCAGGTTTGTGGGGTTCCAATACATTTCGGGGCTCAACCACAACGTGCTTGTAACTCACTAAGGTACGTTCACGCTCGTATTTTACATAGCGCCGAATTTCACATTTTTGGTGCGCGCAACGGGCGCAGGAGGAAGGCAGCAATTTGAAGAACCCAATATTTTCTGGCAGGTGCACACTGTAGATATTGTATAACTCGCACGTGGCGGCGTCTACCTCCGTAAACACTTGGTGAAAAAGCAAACTTTCCTTTGTGTCCCCTTCACGTTGTTCGCTCGACTTCAATTTTTCCTTCTTAGCGGTAGATTTGGAGGTTCGCCCCCCTACGTCATGCGTTGCGTGCCGCAGTGACGCAACACTCTTCATTTTGCTGTCCCGCGCTCTGTAATATTCCTTGCACGTTTCCCGTAGTCGCTGGTGCGTATCAACAGCGTGTGCTCCCGAAAGCGCAAACCCCGCAATAAGCCCGATGATTCTCACCTCATCCGCGAATTCCAGCGTCCTCTCATCTTCTGTTTCATCAGATTCTTCCAACGAATCGCTGTCGCCGGTGCAGAGTGCTTGTATCGCGGTCTGTATGTCAAACAGCGCACTGAGTGTCTGTCCCGTCCCCGCCACCACTGTTACATCAGCAGTGGCACCGGTGTGCTGCTTGAAAAAGCTGTGGGCGAGGCTTTGCGCGGTTTTCCACAACTCAAATGCCTCGATCAACTTGCCGGTCACGTGCTTTGGAAAGCAAGTTGCGACAATTGTCCTCCTTAGATCCTCACGCTTTGCCACCGCCTCACATTTTGTGCACCACCGGAAATCACAGCAGGAACGCTCGACGGGTAAAACGGTCGTTGCGGTATCCCTCGCAGCGACTTCATCCGCGATGTGAACAAATACATGCATTCTGATGAACATGTGCACGTTGACCTTGAGCCGCGACCATCCCTCACAATCCCTGTGCAGCTGTTTCAACCACGAAAACGGAACTGCCTCGGTTGTGAGTTGGTAACAACGCTGAATAGCGGCTAGTACTACACAGATGCTGTGCTGCGTCGTCGAAGCTTTCGTTTCCGAAACTGCGTATTCCTCATCAGCGACACTTTCATCCGGCTCGTCCACGCTAAGTTCCTCCAGTTCGCTCAACTCCAGTGGGGTCCCCGCTTCTAACGCCAAGAGTCCACTGTCACACAGCTCTTGGGCTTCTTGTGAAGAGTTCTTTCCAGTACGAAACAGCGATTGCAGAAAGCTCACAACGGCATTCTTCTTTCGTTTTCGGGGGCGCCGCGCACCATCTGTGTGGATTGCTTCCTCATTTTCTTGACACAAACGCCGGCAATCCTCATGCCAGCCCTGGCAGAAGGCGTAGACCTCAAAGTCATGGTTCAGCACACCCGTCAACTCACCGCTCCCGCCTCTGTCGGGGTGGTGCACGAGCAAAAGTGCTCTGTAAACCTTTCTGCACTCATTGCGTTCGTTTACAAAACCCCACTTCCGCTGCAGCTGAACTATCGCAAAATGCTGGAAGGATATAGGCATCAACGCAATATTAGCCGAGGCACGGTACTCGCTAATATCCGTGAGACCCTCCCACCCGCATGCCACTCGGTAATCTCTGTAGTGTTGGACGATACGGCATGTCTCAAAGGAGAGCAGGCAATGCTGTGGTTCGAGTAGTTCCTCGAAGCGCCTCCGGGCCCCCTGTTCGTTACGGGGGTACCCGTACTGTCTCCTAAGCTTAATTTTAAGAATTAGACGATCAACATGCCGAGTGAGTAGCGTTACAACGCAGAAGTTTAAAGCAACAGAAAGCACTGTAGTTGCAATAACTTGCCCAACCACTGGAATGGAACCCAACCCGATCAGCGATCCAATGGCGTATCCAATCGCCAAGCCAGTGGCTGCGGTTCCAACCTCCTTGCCAATGCGCAACGCCAAATCCGTACGATCCATTGGCAATCCCAATACGTTAAGCGCCCCACGCCGGTAGTCGCTGACAGCGCGGAATGACTCGTATGCAGCGACCGCTGCCGCCGCTATCGGGTTGGCCACAGTTGCCGAAAAGACAAGGTTGGTGGTGATGCTCACACCCGTGCGAGCAGCACCATCAACAATATCTCCCCTCTTCAAAGCAAGAACCGACTCGTGGGAGTTTGCTGGGGAAACGGTGTGATCCGATGCATTCTGAGGTGTAAGCGACAGTTGAATGTTTTCCTGCGTCGGGTCCTCCTCTCGTCGTTTTGATTCATCATCATCAACAATAATAAACTCACTGGCATCTTCCTTATCCGCCATTTTTTTCCTCGGCCCACCCTTATGATCCCAACCACGGATAACTTTAAAGCTTCTTCTTTCCCTTTGGAGGCCCTTCCCGAGAGCAGCGGTGAGGCAGACGACGTATGGGGGAATCGGATATAAAAAAAACGGGAAGAGGAAAATGACGACGCTCGGTTGAACAATGGGATGATACTTCACACCATAAAATTTTGCAATCTTCAAAAACCTCTCCGATATTCATCACGTATTTCTTTGCCTTCACACAAAAGCGGCGTACCGAGCACTCGAGTGTTCCACATGTATCTGAACTTTTGACTAAGTGGTAGCCCCAATTTATTGAGGAGCCAAACGATAGAACCCGTGAGGTAAAATTGAGCAAAAAAAAACAATGGAAAATGAAGCCGCGCCGTGAAACCGGTAGTCCCTGCTGCTGGCGGGGGCCCACACCACCTCCTGCGGCAACGCACGTGATATAAATAACGGAAGGAAGGAGGGGGGATGGAAAGATGTAACAACGCAAAAAAAAGAAAAAAACAGCATATGTAAAAATAA
>NW_027124845.1:80595-87763 GCF_001457755.1 Trypanosoma equiperdum | reverse complement strand
GGGGATGGAAAGATGTAACAACGCAAAAAAAAAAAGAAAAAAAAGCATATGTAAAAATTAAAAAAACTCGTTTTGCGCAGAATAAAATCATCCCACTGCAAAAACCACGTGCCAATTAGAGCGGTACGTGAAGTTTAAGTTTGGCTGCCCACCATACATGATATAACACACCAAGAGGGATGCTAACAGTAAACCCATGGGGACTGCAACAATAATTATGCTAAGAGAAAGCACCACCACTAGCACCTCCGTTTCACTTCCAGTAAGAGTGGTAGTTGTCTTGCATCGTTTTTTTTTTAATTATGGTTAATATTGCCTTTTTGCATCGATGGGAAGTAGAAGAGGGGGGGGGAAGTCGCCAATGCTATTGCAACTTTTCCGGGCGATATCGCACAGTTGCGGTCAGCAAATACGAATACTAAACTGAAGGGACGTCCGTGCGCCGCGAGTACCTTCCACTGACTTCTTCCTGCAATTAATACCAAACGACTAACAGTGCATCGGAAAAAGGGAGCTGGGAAAGGTACCGAGGACAGCGCGGATGGTTTCCCTTATGCAAACAGAGGACACATTAAGGAGCACATCGCTCTCAACGATCAAAAACACTTGCTGAGAGAAATGTTCCCCAATCCGTCGCATGAGCTTAATTACGAAGACAAGTAAACGTATAAATATAAATATATATATATATTATCCCAAAACACGACTTCCATATTGAAACAAACTCTGCTAACGCTACGCTTTATCTACCTTTTAACATCCCCTTCGGCACTAATTGCATCGGGAAGTGTTGTTTACCGCACAACGTCACTCACTGGAACACGCGCACAGGAAGGCGGAGCATGCTGGAAAGGGATTAATTATGAAACCACAACAACTTTATCAGGCAAGGAGGAGGGCGGGGAAAATACACTGGTAAGTGATGCAAAGCGCATTGTAAGAATCACACACGCTATTGCAATAAACAAAAGAGGAGCTGCGTAACACTTGTAATGTTCCAATTAACCCCATGCACGTTTCGTAAATAGATGTGTTGCGCCAGCCGAGAGGCTGTGAATCTGACCACGAATTCGAGCACGTACAGATTACGCCTTCTTTGCCTTTCTGTTTTTGTAACACTGACAGCAAAGCGCAACGGATATGGCACCTACAAAGATAAGCAGAAGAAATGTCGCAAGGAGGAAGCGAAACAACACTTGAAGCAAAGTGCAGTCCGGCCAAACCTGCCCCTGAACCGACTGCATCACGTATGTAACAAAGGGCGTGGGGTAGGTTGGGGGATAGTGTCGGTCGGGAATGCCAGCACCACGTTCGTCACGTTCTTGGCGAAACATGGTTTCACATTCTTGTTGTTTAGCTAATGTGGCATCCTCAATCCACCCATACTCGTTTGCCTTTGCTTTGTATAGTTGACAACCCGACTTATGTGTAAGGGCACTAAGCGGCAGCGTTAGGCGCAGGACCACTGCTCCATTTTCAGGAATGCTGTGAATTAGAATGGAAGCGTTCACATCCCTCTCGAATTGCTCTCGACGTTCCTCGTGCGCGCTTGTCTCTGACAACTCAAACCGAGCCTTTGAATTCGCTGTTAACTTCAACACACCGAAGTTACGCTCAACATAAACCCCAACCCGTCGTCTGCTCGGAAACAGAGACGTGAGGATTGTTGGCAGCGCAACGAAACTAGCCGTGCTATGCGTGAGCCCAGAACTTGTGGCCTCTATAATGGGATATCCAAGTGTCCTCATGGCGGCTTTTCGGGTGTCCATCCCGATTTCACCCAAGTGGACGTCACCACTCATAAAGATTACCCGATCAGTCCGGAACTGCCGCAGTAGTGCAAAGAGTCGGTCACGGGATCGGGGGAAGGCAGCCCAGCTTTCCGACACCTTCTCGTCTAACATAATTTGCACACCATTTGCTACCACCGTAAGAGCACAACGCTCACGACCGGTCGCTGGGTTACGCCCCGCCACGTCGTCCCTAAGTCGCTCTTCCAACCACTGCCACTGTGTTTCACCTAACATATTTCCACTCCGAGTAGCGTTGGATGGATCTCTGAAGTATCGCGCGTCCAGTAGCAGAAAACAAAAAGCGTTATCATAAAAATGTTTCATTACATTTACCGCAGCGGTTGCTGCGGTGTCACTGCCAGCCGTAGAACTTAACAATTCAACTGGAACGGCCTCAAAGTGGTAAACTCCTTGCCGCTTTCTCCTTGGATCAGTGCGAGGCACTCCCAGAAAGTCTAAATAGAACTGCTGCATCGCGTCCTTGTCGGAGAATTCTGCTCCCCCGTCATTCTTTCCCATGTCATGATCATCCCATACGCCGATGACGCGATGCTCCTCCCCTTCCCCTTCCCCTTCCACACGTTTGCCAACCTCTTCACTAGAAGATGGAATGTTAGTACGTTTTCGCTTAGCAACGCAAGTGTGGCGGAAAGCAACGTATTGCGGGGCGTTAGCTTGATGGACAAACTTGGCCTGTGCAGCCTTTAAGTCAAGTGGCGGTGGAGTTTTCCGGAGTATCACAGTTCTGTCCGCGTACACGGCGTCACCAGTCCATATCAGTGCATCTACCGGGCGCCGCGAAATGCATTGTCCCATTTGTTTGGCTACGGAGCCGTTGAGGCGTTGCTCAACCGTAGTGGCGATGACGTCCCAGTAGTTTTGATCACCGTCGTGTCGGTTACAACTGAGAAACACGGCCTGCCCCATGGTGTGGTTTATCCCATACACCTCAGCACCAATGCTTCTCCGCACCGTCGATTGAAGTGCCAACAGAATGAAGGCGATCAAAACCATTAAAACAACCGGTGCCGTTCTGTAAACACCTCGCCTTAACATTCTTTTCTTCGGTCTACTTGACCCCTCTCCCGCGTTATTTATGACCGCTTAAACGTTGGAAAATCTCAAAAAAAAAAAGACTCGATAAAAGACCCACCAGCATGCATTTGCACTGGCTTTATTCAGATGATATTCCCAGTAAACAAAAAGTTATGATAAAACTAGGACCGGGCAACTAAAACGTCACTAAATGGGCACGGAACTCAATTCACACTCAAACCAGGTCCATGTAGCGTCAAATTGTATCGACTTTATCAGCGCACGTCTGTGTGATCGGTGACACAATTGAAATCTACACAATCATGGTAACGCGTGTCACCTGCTTCAACCAAAGCCACTTCTCCCAATTCAACACCATCGTTGCTTCGGGTGGAAACAGGGGAGAAAAAGCGATTTCCATATGTGATAAATTGGTGTTTGTCCTTCACAGTTTTTTCGTCCCTCACCCCCCCCAAATAAAAAAACAACAATTTTTAGCAGTGTGATCATGAAAAAACAAAAAAAACACACTTGCGCTCGTCACTACATCATGCATGCCCGCACTGACTTCTTCTATCCCCCCTTTTTTATTTCACACGTATATTTTTAAAGGGGTGCGCGAGCATAGACAACTTTGCGTATGGTTATTTTGGTACGCTTTGATGATGAGTGTGTTCAGATGATCGGCGCCCTCGCCCTACCTGCCATACATATACCATTGGTACTTATCCATACATGTATGTCTTTGCTTTTCTACGTATCATTTCGTTCGCACATGCCCTTGCAGAGATGTGAGGAAAAAGTGTTTGAAGTCAGGTGGGAATTGCTTGTGGTGAATCTTTCGGAGAAACACGCAAAAAATAACAGTGATGATAATTGTTCTAACATTCACATGGAAACATGTGGTTTAGCCAACGAAGAGGTGTGCGCGCTCGAGGGGCGCTGAAAATGTTCTCCAACCCAGTGCCCTGGCCCATGACGTCACATTGCCATCACCAAATTTTCTAGAAGGAATGCAATAGACAAAGAGCAACTAAAAAAAAAAAAAAGCAAACAAAAAACAAAATATAAACACATTACGTTGTAGAGAAGACGAAATTAGCATTGTATTCGATTTTCGCAGTCTAATATATCTAGTGAGCCAATAGTGACATCTGTTTTTTCAGTGCCTTCCATTCTAGTTTCTCCTTCTCAAGAACAGTAACTGCATTCGTTGCCTCCTTGAGCTTCGTCTCTTGCCTCTTGACATTAATATCGTGCTCTTTGAGCCGCTTGGCGACATCCTCTTCCAACTCCTCGTACCGCCTGTGCATCCTTAGAGCATACCTTTCCATGGTTGCCACTTGCCTGCGGAGGCCGTCCAGTTCCGGATCGTTGGAGACTCGGGGGAGATATTCCCCCGTGAACCTCGCCGGATCTGTCGTTCTAGTTGCATTTGTTTCGACTGGGCTCAGTATTTCTTCACCATTCACCAAACGTGGCGATGCAAGTTCCTGCTTCTCAGTATCAGCTTCCACTCGCACCGACGTGCCGTCGCCCTTTTCATCTCCGCACTTCTTTTCACCTTCCAGCGGATCGGAGTGCCGATTCTCTGCAATCAATAAGTTACCGTTGAGCAACAGTCCATTGTTTTGAGATGTTTTGTTGTGCCTGCGCAGCCGACTCTGAAGCTCACTGCGCTCTTCAAGTGCACGTTGGATGGCAATTCGGAGTTCCGCCACCTCCGCTTCTGCTGCCTCTCCCATAGCTTGCAACATGCTGCGGCCGCTGCGTTGCATACTTCCCACTTCCTGTTTATATTCGTGTTCGATGCGGCTCAGAGTCCTTTCCTGCAACACCATCTGCTGTGTATATGTTTCTATGCACTCCACCTGCATGGCGAGTTCTACCTCACGATCACGAGCCATTCGGCTCATCTTGCGAATACTTTGGTGGAACACGGTGGCGGGGTGATCTAGGGCGTGCGACATGCTGCTTCGGAAAAAGCGGTAGATGCCGTTCGCATTGCGGCGTAATAAGTTGATGTTCTCCCATTCCTCAACCGATGGCGTACAGTCGCATTCCGTGTCGTTATTCAATTCCTCGTCTGACTGCGTGCGCGACTTTCCCAATGCCGTTTCCACATCACTGAGTTGCTGCAACAACATGTCCCGACGCCTCTGCTGGTGAAGGAGTTGCGTTTTCCTTTCGAAAAGCATGCCCTCGAGCATATCGAGGTGCTCGATGGAGTGTAAATAACTCCGCACGGCATCCGTCTCAGCGTTGACTTCCTTTACTCGTTCCAAAATCATTCCCTTTTTTCTATCTAAATCGTTGATCTGATCTTTCAGCTGGCTAAGGAGGGATTCCTTTTGCCTTTGCTCTACTTCCATGTCCTCCTCTCTCTGTTTTAAAGCTGCAAGCTTTTGTTGAGCAGCTTCAATTTTTCTTTCCAACTCATCGTCTTTCATTCTGTGTAGTGGAGCCGCAAGACTGAAACCCTAGTGCTCTCCGTCAACGGTAATTTTTTTTTTTTAAAAGAAATGTAATCTATAACCTGTTGGGGGCTGTTGCTGCTACGAGATGTTACATGAGTACATCAAATACAAACAAACATATACATAATAAAGCAGAAGAGATGGAGGAATACAAGACTTGAGACTTACGCATGCACCAAACAAGGTGCAAAAATAAATGACCTCTTTGAGAAGCGTAGAGATTCCTCACCACGGTTAACAACAAGGTGGGGAAGGGTGGGAAGGGGAGAGGAAGTAGTCGTTGGTGTCTGAGGAGGATGGGGAATAAATAACTGTATTATCTAATCACTCCTCTTCCGCCTCTTTATTTCCTCCTTTTCATGTAATATGTACATTTAATGTCCAAAAAAAAAAAAACACACACACACACACAAGGGCGAAGGCTAAGAAGGTTAGAGAAGTGTGGCTTTTATCTGCCTGCTTACATGCGGAAAACGAGGAGAGTTTAAGCGGGCACATCGCGCCAGAAAAATCCAATGCATATCCCCTCGCTCTTATCTACTTGAACACTCTAATCGTAGATGAAATGTAACCTTTAAAAGCCAGTAAAGCTTCTCAACAAAGAACTGCTAGCACCAACTTTGTACCCGACAGCACTCTTCTTCTTTTTTTTTTCCTCGCCTCATTCCTCAACTAATAAAACCTCATAACGCAACTCAGTTACTCTACGCACTAACACCATTTGCATTGGGGACAGCATCTCCACTCTCCACCTGCTGAATGACAATCAGGAGATATTTCGTGTCGGGTGCGACGAGTACTTCATGTTTTTTCGTCCGAACGCGAAGGAAGAGAAGTTCATTGTTGTTATCTATTTCAAGCACAGCATTTCGGGCTTTCATGGCTAAACTTTGGAACAATGCACTGTACTGCACTGCGAGGAGCCGTGAGTGCTCTTGAAACGTGTGACGAATAGGGATTCCATCCGTGTTGACGATGATTATACCCTGAACACCTGGATGGTTTGTAATTTGCTTCAGTAGTTCTTCAATGTCGCCGCTCCCGCCTCCAATTGCAGCCATTTTTGCTTAAGTGTATCCTTGTTCTTTTTTTTTTCTCTCCACCCTTCCTTTAGGTTTCGTTTTCTTCTCGTAGACCCCGCTTGGGTCCCCTTTTCTTTTCTGTGATTGTATGATTTGCGCTTATGGTTGCGCCACCTCTCCAATTGAGTTTGGTGAACCTGCTGATGTCGAAGGAAGAATTAAGGCAAAGGTAACAAATCTGATATAGTTTTATAAGAAGGGCATTACTAAACCGTACATATACGCAACATTTCCCTCTCCCTCGTAATTGACGGGTGACACACAAGTACGATATGTAGAGGTTAAACAAACAAATAAACACACACAGATAGACACACACCGTAAAGGGAGAGAGTATTATTTAATGGTGATTAAACCTCACTTTATCAGATGTAAACACACCACTTGCGGAACCTCACTGGGGTTCATGTAGAAGTGGCGCCTCTGTACACGCAATGAGGCATCGTACTCGCTTTTAATTCTCTTTCTTTTCTTTTTCTTCACAGAAAAAAAAACTATATGCACACCATTTAATCCAAGGTTATACACCTATGAAACCGATGGTGTTGCCGTTAAACGTGTTTGTATATCATTTCGATGCTATAACTGCCAGGGAAATTGATGGTACGGTGGCGAAATAACGCTCTTCAGGCAGTTGCGAGACACTCCAAAATTTGTGAGTTGGTTGCGAGGGCGACATTCAGACATTCTGGCAATATATATGTATATATATATATATATATATATATATATATACAAATATAACCTATCAGCAACAGTGCGGAATAGATGGATATCACAG
>NW_027124845.1:79246-80585 GCF_001457755.1 Trypanosoma equiperdum | reverse complement strand
CCCCCCCCCCGCTTCATATTTGTTTCCAGAGTTCTCGGTCACTTCCGAGCTTCGTTAACTCAAATACTGACGAGAAAACCACGCCACCCACAACTGATGCGCCTACGTTTGCAACAGTACCCTTAAACAACCCTCGCCATCCCTCCGCTGATAAAAGGTCACGTACTACAGTACGCAAAGAGGTGTACTGGGCGCCCTTGACAGCTCCAGAAACTGTAGGGAGAGCCTGCATCCTCGTATGTAGCACATCAACGGGATTAAATAAAAACGATGTTACGCAACTTGCGACCACACCCGCAAAGGCGTTCAGTGCGGGGTTGTCTGTTGGGGAAAGAAGCCAATTTTGCTGCCATGGTGACTTTTTCTCCCCAACGAGGCTCATCTCCCGCTCCCAGCGCGAGAGGGTTGGTTCTGCCATTGTATATAGAATAGCTTTTGACCTGCTGTAGAGTGCCCACCACACGCCACTTGCGGGGAGTGTCATGATACCGGGCAGAAGCCCAGCGTAGAGACCACGCAATTTGTATCGAGCAGTGCCCCAACTTGTACCGATGCCGGGTTGCTTGTAGAGATTACTGACCTCCCGTAAAGTGTCACGGAGTGATCCGTAGGTGTTGCTGCTACTCATGCCATACCCCGCAGTCATTTGGCGGTTGCACACAACCACAATGGGAGTTACAAGAAGAAGTGATGCTAGCTCCCCCGCCATGCCACCCACAGCTGCTGAGAAACTGTTGGTCCGGAAATCACGGCCGCGCTCAGGAGCAACGTTCGCGTCGGCGAATGCGACATCCAGTGCCTCTTTCGTCCATTCCATCGTGTGGAGATAGACCAGTTCGCCTATAAGGTTTCCTATCATTGCCGCCCCAACACCACGATAAATAGCCCGAAGACCCCTCACTTTCTTACTCGAGTTGTTGCCACCGCCCACTTCACCACGGTATGCAGAGGCTATGATGGAGAATACGGATGGAGGTTTCGCTTCCCTTGTGATGCGCTTACGGGATATGGCAAGGTAAAGTGGATGCAGCAGCAACGTTCGTAGCATTGCGTTAAAGCTGACTAACACAAACCATGTATCTTTGTGAAGATCAGAGAAACTGCGG
Organism: Trypanosoma equiperdum; assembly: GCF_001457755.1. NCBI lineage: Eukaryota > Euglenozoa > Kinetoplastea > Trypanosomatida > Trypanosomatidae > Trypanosoma > Trypanosoma equiperdum. The sequence continues at coordinate 79,479 of NW_027124845.1, read as the reverse complement.
TTCACTGCATTTCTAGACAGTGACGTTGGTGACGGTGCGCTAGACGGATACTCAACCTTTGATGAACTACCAGATGTAATGTCGTCAACGGCAGCGATGTTGGTGATACTCATCTAACTTAATGTGAGGACGTCCACTATGTTTTTTTTTTAAAGGTGAAAACAAACACACACTGTTCCCAATTTATGTGTACAATGCTGAAGGGTACAAGAGAACTTTTTTTATTGATTTTT
>NW_027124845.1:77117-79236 GCF_001457755.1 Trypanosoma equiperdum | reverse complement strand
GGGGGGGGGGCAAAGCAGCGCTAGTCCCGAGCCCAATAAAAATGTCATTTGATTAACTGCATGCAAAGACAGGTAAACGAAGTGGGGTTAAAAGGGGAAAAGGAGCGGAAGGAAAGGTTCCTCCTCCTCCCTCCGACTCCCAAAGTTTATTGGATTTTCACTGTTATCGATATCGCTAAAGCTGCTAAAAAAAAATATGTTCGCAGACAAGAGAGGGCAAATGTGAGCCTCACATTGAAAAATAAACTCCATAAATCCGTTTTGTACTCTACAAAAAAAAAACAGCCATAGAGCTGTTGTCAGCGCTGCAAGCAGTGGTAAACACATATGCCCAGCATCAGATAATGCAAGTACTTGTGTGTACCACACTTTCCTAACCTCCCCCCCTTTTCTCTTTAGATGTGACAGGTAAGCTGTTTTATCACCTACTCGACTACCACAACCTCATTGTCAAGAACGCGTCCGTTCCCAATGATCAGAGGCTCTTCCTTCAAATTTTTAATAACCACATTCCCTCTAACGGAAACGTCGGCACCAAATTCCACCAATCCACGGACGGTAAGTGATGTGCATTGTCGCAAGGATGGCACTCCTCCCTTCACAAGCTTTTCGAATCCGTCAATCATCTTGTAATGCTCACCGTCAAGATCAATAGCTGGTGGCTTTCCATTTCGCTCCTCACACAGAACAAGACGCTGATCCTCCGTCACCTGATACGCATCAGACCTTAACGCAAGTAGATCACTGCAAGTCTTCACAGGTGCAAACCGCTCCCTTGGAACCACTACTGCTTCCGATCTATCAAATAGAGAAATTGCGGCACCCATCGCCACCTCCAGCTGGTACACCTTCGTTGATTGACTGTCCTGCGGGTTCACCGTCTTGGGGTTTCGCATCACTGGAAGCCGCAGCACTCCCAACTGCTCGTCCATCATCTTCTTCAATTCCATGAGATTTATCCAAATGTTGTTCGTATTAAAGAAACAGTGCTTCGCGATGTTTTGAAAGCTATCCTCATCTTCTTTTGGACACTGAGCAGATTCGCGAAGAACAAAACGTCGTCGCGTTTGTCCAGTAGTCTCGTCAATGACATCCTTGTACGCCAAGTGGCCTCCCTTTTTGTCTGACTCCGTACGGCGACACACCTCCATGAGAAACCCCAGCTGTTTTTCGTGCATATAGTCCAGAAGCCTCACATCTAGTGTCGCGCCAAGGTTGTCTCCGTTTGATATAAACATGTAGCGGTAGCCTTTGCCCAACAGGTAATCCAACTTACCACTACTGTAAAGCACCGTATATACGTCCCCGTGTCCTGGTGGTACCCACTCGCACGTTGGGTCAGCCTCGTAGGTGACGGGAAAGAAATTGTCTTGCCTTATCTTGGGCACTCTGTTTTGCATGAGTTCGATGTCTGAGTCAAACACCTCGTACAAGGTAGGATACTTCCGAAGAAAATTCTTAGTTTCTCCCGATGTGGAAAACGAGTTCATCAGCATAAACGGCACGTTACAGTTACGCACTTGACGAAAATGCTCCAACTGCAGGGCTGTGAAGTCAAGAAACGTCTGGCCATTCTTCACCTGTAGCAGGCTCTTGGGGCCGTTCAACCCCATCCCGGTACCAAGACCGCCGTTGAGTTTAAGAACGACCGCTTGTCGCAGTAACGCAGTGTTTTCTCCCTTCGTTTCGATACCCTGAAGGAAGGGAAGAGATTCCACCGGAAATATTGACTTCTCGGGTATATAGCCGGTTTCTCCTTTCCGGACAAGAGCGTGTTGGATGAGGAAAATATGAATACACTTCTCCTCAACACCTGATGCCTGCATTTTTTCCAAGCAGGCCAAAGCTGCCCCTGAAAAGGCTGAAGGAGGGTTTAGCGGCATCGTGTGACACAACAGCACACACTGACACCGTTCCGAGGTATCTGATCTTATGAGCTTGCGTATTTTTCTGTTCGTTCTGAATTGTGTGCGCGTTTTTAAAAAACAACAACAACAACAACAACAACAACAACAACAATCAATCAATCAATCAATCAATCAATCAATCAAGCAACAAACATTCCAAGAAAAGGATGAGAGAAGGAAGTGCACGAAGTGACAACAAGGAAAGCAAAAGG
>NW_027124845.1:76859-77107 GCF_001457755.1 Trypanosoma equiperdum | reverse complement strand
CACACACACACACACACACACATGTGCATACTTCCCCAATCACTGGTCATTTTACGTGAATTCTTCCTGTTGAAAATCATACTGCATTAAATTTATTCCCTCTAAAAGGAAACAACATACGGTAACGCGAGAGTGACTTTAACTGGTCCTGCTACTGTGTATTTGAAACTGCCACCACATCAGGACTGACGCACCGAGCGATTATTCCTTTTTTTTTGTGTGTGTGTGTATGTGTGTGAGTGTGTGTT
>NW_027124845.1:51803-76832 GCF_001457755.1 Trypanosoma equiperdum | reverse complement strand
AAAAAAAAAGGAATAATCGCTATGTGGTCAAGTGTGCAAACATCTCATGGAGCTCATGCTCTCCAACCCCCTCTTCATCGTCGTCATCAATATCTTCCCATTCTTCATGTTGGCATATCTTATTAATAGCTTTTTTACCTGTTCGCAACAGGATAGCTTCCTCAATAGCACCGAGTTCCTTCCGGTGTTTTTCCTCCTGTTCCTTTTGCAACTGCCGAATGTACTTCCCTAATTCCCGCCGCTCCATCTTGGCATCTTCACCCTTCCTAATCCTCTGCCGTCGCGCCTCCAGTTCACGTGTGTGTTCCTTTAGCACCATCCGTTCGGCCGCTTGCCGCTTTAGGAGTTTGCTACGCTCCGTCCGCAAGGCTGCAAAAACGTCTTGATCGCGTTTACCTGACCGCTTGTGGCCAGTCATCTTTTTTATTCTCAATGGCACAGTTTTGACCCCACGAGCAGCCGCAATCACAGCAGCAACGGAATCCAAACAGCTACCCTTTTTAGCGCCCCTAACCTTCTTCTTGCGGAGGACACGGGAGTTACCCCCAACTCGGCGTTTGCCCATACCCCCCAGTGAGCCTCACTAAAAGTAATGAAAGGAACAGAGTAGCGTAAATGTCATTTCATAAACCATTTGGTTCATAATCGGAAGAAAATAAAGTTATATACACGAGATACACTGCAATAGAAATTGTCTTTTTTTAAAAAAAAACCGGTAATAGTTTACATTCACACTAAGGTGAAGTGTGTCTGGGGAGGGGGGGACGGAATGTCAAACAACGTCCCCCTCCCTTAGGGAGTGTGTAAATGTGTGAGAATGGAGCCCTTCATGATTATTTGTATTGTTACCCACTCCTTCGTCCCAATGCCTCGTCAAAAAACCGCTCTTTTCCTCTTGAGGATCTCTGACCCCCAATTCTTACATGTAGTTGACACACACAATAATGAAGATAGGGAAGTCGTCGTGTTTTTTTTCCTTTTTGAACTCCCCTCACAAAATACCTCAAAGTTGAGAAGTACCGAATCTGGAAGACCCAACCCCGCCCATGGTGGTTGAATCGTGGGGTGCCACCGGACATATACGCCGAAGCTGTACATAATCAGCCCCACTACTGCAACTCTTAAAGAGCTGTGGTGGAGGGTTTATTTCACTTCGTTGGAGAGGTTGCATGGGTTCTGGTCTCAACTGACGCGATACCCGTAAAAGTGGAAAACGTGGCTTCTGCGTTGTGTGGCCCTGACTGATACCTGTTTCATCCCTACGGATAACCTGATCATTACCGCCGCAACGCCCACCTCCCCTGGGTGGTTCGGCTACTGTGCATCCCTCAGAGGAATAGTGGCCTGTTGGCAAGTGACTGGCACTTTGGGGTAGCTGAGTCCCACTTTTAGTGCCACTCTCCTCCAGTTCTTCCACCCTTTGACTTCGCTCCCCGCTGACTAAAGATGTAGTAAATGTTCCACGATGAGTAGTGTTGTAGACATATTGCCTGCCAGAACCATTGCTTATGGGGTCTAAAGACCTCCGCCCCACCAAGTTTTCATTACCATAACCTGAGGTGAGCATTTCGCTGCGCCGCTCCACATCAAAAGAAGTTTCACGTGGGCTCGTGGCAAGCGTGCTGTGAATATTGTTTACATCATAAGATGGAAATCTCTCACGTGAAGGGTTTTGCACCACCTGATGCCATGAGGACGCAACTGAGGCAAAATGTTGACTATGTAAGGTGGGTCGACTGTGCTGCAGCTGCGGTGCATGACGTGACGCACCTGATTTTGTTAGCAAGGGTAGTACGGTGATGAATGGTAATCCTTGTCGTTGATGGCGGGGAGACACTAATCCTTGGACAGTAACTGACATAATCGGCGACACAACAGTGGTGTCCTGGTACACTTCGCATGGAATATTTCCCGAGATGGAGTACTGTCCGGTCGGACTCCCTCCCTGTGCATCATTCTTTGTCACAAAAGACCTAGCGTTGCCGGTCTCCTCTCCGCGCCTACCGATAAAACCTCTAAGTGTCTTTACACGCTGCTTTATCCACTTCCTCCGTTCCTCGGCTGCGGCGCTACGCATTGGCCGATCCAAGAACTGCAGTGGGATAACCATATACTCCTCTAGCATCTTATGACGCTTTTCCTGTTCTTCACGGAAAAGCTTTTCTGCCTTTCGAACCACCCATGGTTCGTCCAGTTGCACCAGTAGATTCGCGTAAAGCGGCGGTGCGGTACCCACCGATTGAATCAGTGATGAAGCGAAATCTAGTCTTCGAAACATCTCCCCCCGACGTCGCTGAATATCTGCTTCAACTGCTTTCCGCTCCACGGATTCTGTGCATACGAGGAGTTCGAGAAATGCACCTATCAGTTGTTTAAGTGATCCGTCGTTCCCGCACGGAGTTACTACGTGGGGTGGCCTTTTAGTTCCCGTGTCATCTTCTGCTAACTGAGGAAGCGCTTGCGCGCCCTTACACGAGGGCAAATCTATTTCCCTACCACCAATGTCCAATTTCTCTCCCCCTGCCCGAGGGCATTGGGGCAGCCAACTTTCAAAAAGTTCGCCTAGACACCGTCGTGTGCCCTCTTCACTATGCAGGGCAGAGGTCCACGGTAATTCGTTGATGGTTAAAGGCAGCTTTCCGCCACTCCCAGCAGTGTGCGCATCCGTTTCCTCTGCTGCCCTCGTAAGACAGTCACTATCAACATCTTCGACCTTTAGCGGAGGGGGTGGAATGGCGCCACAACCAGTGGTTTGCAGTATCTCATCTTCAAGCACCACACGCGGGATCATGGGTGTCAACACCGTGTTAGCTACTCTGCTCATCATGTGTTGTATTTGCAGGACCTCCATACGCTCTTCACGCATGATAGCCAGTGCCCTCGAGGCGTATTGGGACTCGTACGCCCGCCGCTCGTCACGTTGAAGCGAAAGGTTTTCCCGACAACGATGTGCCACACATCGTTGCAAAAAGAACCGTATAAGAGAAATAGCCTGATTGTACTTCATATTTTTGTACATCCAGTGGACAAAGTGCCGCTCCTTCTGGGACCGAAAAACGCGCTGCAAAAAGCGAGCAGCTAATTCTTTCCTTCTGGAAATGCGCGTCAGCCGACTTCGCAAGAATGGAACGAGCACACTAATTGCAGTCCTCTGGCGAATACGCTTCCGCTGTTGACGGTCACGCCACATACATTGAATCTTATAAGCAGCCCTTACTTTTTCAACGGTTTCGAGTCGGACCTGCTTTCGGTACCGGATCAGGACGCGGCGCATGGCGGCAGCGAAAAGCAGCGAAAGGGCACAGATGAAAAGAGGCCTAACTTTCCGTCGAAGTGAGAGATGCCTGTAGAGGAAACGCTTCGGCATGTTGCTTGCAAGCCGTCTGTACCTGGACAGTTGCTCTTGTGATGCTAGCGACGTTCTCGCGCTTGCTATATATCTTCCTACACATGAGCTTGGCTGTCTGCTTTCAATCGAAGCGCGGCGTCGTGAGAACTCGGTTTGTTTGCCAGCCAGCGTAGATCCCCAGCCTTTCTTGCTGTTGGAGGTGAAGCCGTCCATCCTCTACAAAGGGGCGCTAAACAATGTGATAAATGCTTGCCCACTGCCTCTTCCACTTCTGTTTCAGTCGCAGAGAAACACAACAACAACAACGAAAGCAATAAATGATTCAAGAAAAAGAGAAAACAATAATAATTGATTTGTGTGCTCAGCAGAATCTGGATAACCCGAAAATACTGCAGTGCATCCGGACACTGAGAACCACATTACCCTATATCGTAAAAGTGGCATCATCCGCTCAATCTTTTACGCTGTGTTTTATCCATCCTTTGGTCACACACAGAGTAGGCTCCATCCAGAGCAACAAACGTTCACCGTGAAGGCTTCCTTTCAATTCCCACTTCAGGTCCATGGCAAGCCATTTGGTACAAACAGTGCGCCTATACAATTCCAGAGCAGGAATATACGAACCATTACAACTGTGTTCCCTCCCCACGGGTCACACACAAACTGCCGACCCCAAAGCCAATACAATGCCGGAGAAGACATGACTAGACGATTCACCACATTAACATGCGCCATAGTGGCGCCAAAAGCGAGAATCACGAGAAGACAGATGATGTTGGAAGACTGAACAAGGTTCTCCATTAGTTTGTAAATTGAAAACAGGCGTTGCTTTTTATTTCCACACCGGTCTTCCCGGCAATCGCTTCTCGGTCCTTGATATTCTTTTGAAATATTTGACTCAGTTTCCATACTCCGCGCCAGAGCAGGCTGAACTATAAACAGAACAAAGCCGCGCACGGTAAAAAACATAATGGGAGCACTGATGAGTACATTCGGTGCATTGCCCCAACAGTAAGACTGCAGGAACCCGACATTCCAGTACCGCTTTTGCATCCAACCGTAGAATGCCCAGAAGCGGCCGCCAATTGCGGCTCTGGACATGTCATCCCACAATGGAACGAAACGGCTATAACACAAGTAGTTTAGCCCGAGATATGGTGTAATGATGATAACCACCTCAATCAACACAATCACACATCTTGCTAAGCTCGGCCACCGACGAATTGGAGAGGTTACGCCATACCGCTTGGCGTATCGCTTTCTGTAGGTGTCAAAAAAAAACACCTGCAAGAAGACAGGATACAGGACGAATCCAATGTATGTTGTCGCGTTGGATCGAGCACAACCTGCCACGGCGAAGCACAACACGGCCCCTGCCTCAGCAGCAGCAGTTCGCCACTTCCCTTGAGGTGAAACGATAAGCATATACACGCCAAGAAACGTTGCAAAGGAGAAAACACTTTCCGTGTAAAGCACCACGCTGAACACAGCCGTAGGACTTAGCATCCACATCAGCACTGTTGCACCTACTTCCTTCCATAGCCTAGCGTTCAAGTGTTCCTTCACCGTCACCTCGTGCCGATAATACGGAGGCGGCAGCGGAAGGCTGTCCAACCAAGTTCCGGATGTCATTGACATTGCTTTATCCTTTTTATTGGTGTAATCCACGCCATGGGACCCACTGAGCAGGGTAAGGATGGTGATGCGCCGCAAACAGACGGCCGCGGCACCACCCATGGCAACATTCAGCAACGCCACCTGAAAGGTAACTGGCACCGCCGTCAAAAATTCCGGTAAAAGCACGTCGTTTAACCATGAAACTGTCCGAACAATAAATGGAACGAGTGGGAAGAACGCGCAAACATTTTCATGGGAGTACCCATGTTTGGCCACGTGGAAGAAATGCACACCATCCCAACTCCGAGGAAAGTTTAACAGACTCCACGTACTGTTCATATCATCATATAGCAAAGTCCCGCTGTCCCATAGCAGCTCCGTGCCATAAATATGCGGAAGTGCAACGCGAAGGAAGAGCATCAGCAGCAACAAGAACATGCGTGACCCGGACACAAGAAAAAACAGTTTCACATCCGAGCAGTAGGCGATTCGTTCAAGACCCTCGAGTCTTTGCGCACGAGTTGGCGACATTCTACTCGACGCACAGGTTGTACAAGTGGTCCTACGAGGTCCCCTCTCACCTCTTATCCGAGTGGTGTGTGTTTGTGTGGGTTGGCGGTATTGATATGGTGGACAATGATTAAAAAAAAAAGAAAAGTATGACGTTTTGCAGCTGAAGATAAGACAAAATAAATAAGGAAGCAATAACCTCAGTTTTCCCCGCTTAATCCAACACCTCCGTTCGCTACAGTTTGTGTAATACAAATTTAACTTGTGTAAGTCGCACGCCACAGAAACGCGGTAGAATGGCTTGTAGATCGACAAAGGTATATGTTGCGATGTTAATATAGATCCCTCTCCAATGCACAGTCCGGAAGGGTGTTGTCCGCACCGATTAACACTGCGGCAGGCATCGTAAGCGGCAAAGCGTATCACCGCTCGAGAAGCGGTGAAGAACAGTTGGGGAGAAACTGATCAACACATTAAGTGTACACGCGTTTGATACGCACACTTGTACAACGTCGATGCGCTGACTGCGCTAGTCGCAGACATACAGGTGCTGGTGACCACAACTCCCAAGGTGCTATTTAAAAATTATATAGAGATCACGATAAGCGAACTCATAATCGTAGAACCAAGCTCCTTCTCGTCCCGTTGAATTCATTGAAAACTTTTCCATTGGTTGAGCCATCCGTACTGATTCCTTTTTTCCTTTTATTTGCCTCCCGTTGCGTAGCACTCCTTATCCTACAGTGCGCACCATCGTAACTTGTGACCGTCGGAAAAGGTGAACCTTCAATCCGGTAACTGTACCTCAGCCTTATGTCCTATCTCTGCCTCCGTATGCACGTGGGGGTTGTGAGCCCCCTATTGGTAACGGAGTGTGCGCGATATGTCTGGAACTTACCTCCTACGTCTTACCAAAGGCACAAAGCGGCCATAAACAATCCCCGTCCAACAAAACTTTTTTCACAGGAAATTGGCTCCACAGCACAGCAACCCCCTAAGGCAAGTGACGATGAAAAACACAGCCGCAACGGTGTGAAAACTGTCGATTTTTTCGCCAACGGATTGCCTTCTCGTGCTCATAACTATGAGGAAAAAAGGCCCAGTTGAATGGAGCTAAATTAGGAGCCAACCGCACGATCCGAAGGAGCGGGAAGAGCTTAGGAATACGACGAGAAACACTCATGGACTGGTGTGATGTTCACTTTCTTCATTACCAGAGGCATGAAATGTGTACTAATGAGGGGCAGATAACGCTTGTCATAATAAAATGATTTCTACGTGGAATAGGTACGGTCATGATGAATCTCGTGTATACCCCCTCATTCCTTTACCTCCATTGAAATTCGCATATATTGCATAGTCGGTGAAGACCCTTCCACAATATCAGCCGTGGGTGTGGTGGTGGACGTATTCCATCATCCACTGTGCCTTGGTACTGCGACAAAGTGGGCAACACCGCGGGTCGTTGGCCAATGAAGCGCGTTGACGTCCTATGCTGTATTTTTTCTTGCGCAGATGTGGTCTCCGGGCTAGTTGCCTTGCCCTCTCCTCCTTCGCCGCTTCCGCTTCGTATTCAAGCCAGCTCTGAGCGACCTCGCCACGTAAAAGCGTGCGCGGTCGGGCCGCATAGACATGAAAACACCGAAGACAGCGGAAGAGAGTCTTTTCGCTACTTTGCACTAGCTTACTTTTAGTTACGGTACGATGCAACAGAAGGCTATGTTCCACTACCTCACGACTGGCTGAACATGGAGACAGGTACTTCGATAGTTTCAGTGCTCCTACTGGAGCCAGCGCGACGTCAACATGTGGCGACACCTCTTTTGTGGTGGGAGCACGCTGATGAGATTGTCGGAATGCGCGCCTCTCTTCCAGCAACCACTTGCTGTCTTTCCGTAGGCGGACGCAGTGTCGACCAGCTTCGTTGAAAATGTTTCGAAGTGCTCTTTGTTGAGTCTCGTAAGACTCAATTGAGAAGAGTTGAGGCGAACTATTGGTGCCGTCGCGCTCATCATTTGCTTGCCTGGCACCCCCCTCTCCATCGGTAGCGCTGCGTGAGTTGGGCAACACAAAGGTCGGTGTTCGACTTGCTGCCATAGCAGCCTTCTTTAATTTCGTTGCACGAGGCGTTGGTACAAGGTACTCGTCGGCGACAGATGACGTTGAGCCCAGCGCCGCCGGTCTCACTGCATCAAACGCACCATTGGAGACCATAGACTCCTCAACAACACCACTGGAGGTTGCTTCTGTCGTGCACGTGTCGCGCACGCGGTCCAGTTCGGCAAGCAGCGGTCCGCGATATGTCATCCGCCCAGGAGCTGGTCGCCGCTGGGGGATCAGGTTCTGGGGAAGCAGCCGTGCAGCCCCCGGAGTTAACGACTTTTGTAACAGTGACGACGAAAGGTGGCGTGGCATTACAAACTACTAACCATCACGTTCATAAATCTGGGGTGAATGAAGATCAAGTGGGAAACAATTTTAAAAACAAAGGGCAACACAATACTAATTATGTGCATATTCTGTTAATTACCATGGCGGACATGTTCTACGGTTATTGCCTAGTCTTGTGGCAAATATTAATCGTCGTTAGTACCTAACCAAAACCTACGCTTATCCCCGACTGACGAGGGGCATGTTACGAATTATCCCTGACCTCTTCCTTTTTATACGCCAGCTCGTTAATTATGTACAACCAGAGGTCTGTTCCCTTTTGCCGCCGATGCGCCCAAATATGACAAGCACCGCCCCCTCCGAAGTGTGCCGTTAAGTTACTTCACTTTTCTCTTCGCTACTTTTTCAGTTTTCTTATTTGTTTCTCCATTCGTTCCCTTACTTTTTCCATCCTGCTCAGCCACCGCTGACCTTTTCTTACCCTTATCTGCACTGCTCTTCCGGCTGTCATGCTGCGACTGTCGGACTTCTAACTTCGTCTTGCTGCCCTCCCGCCGGGGCCGCTTTGAACTCTTACCTTCTTTCCCCTCATTTATGTTCGATCTCTTTCTGCGCAGTGCACCGCGAGCCGCGGCCACAATGGCGTCCTTATCCATTACATTATGCACACGGGACGAGACCCCCTTTGTCTCCATAACTTCATTGGTTGCAGTCTCTTCCTCGGACGTGAGCGACCTCAGTGCGGTCGGCAGCAGAGCACCGCGACTAATACGGAGGATATCATCGTGGAGTTTGCTGCAGTGGTTCCGCGGTGCATGCGAAGTAATAGTAATTACACTGATGGAACGAGGGGCAAGACAATCGTAGAAAACCATTGAGCGGTCCCTCGTAGCGGCGCGCACACTCCTTACCACATGAGCCGCCGGCTCTCGTTCAACAAGTTCACTAATATAAATGCGGCTCTTCGCCGCCTCCAGCTCATCTAACCTCCATACTCGCGCTGTCGCCGGAGAATCTGTCGACTCTCCTGCCACTGTCCCTGCACCCGAGATGCCACTCCCAACGCCGTTCGCCCCTGCTGCTTTAACCTTTTCAATGGAAGGAGGTGCGATAAGACGGTCCGTTTGTAGAAGTAGGCATGGGTGCAGGACCATTTGGAAGTCAAAGTCACTGGGATTGGGCGTGAAGACAGCAGCTTCGAGGTGTGACGGAGAATCGTTTTCACTAACCAGGTCAATAAGTACCGAAAGAGCTGCCTTCGCGAGCTGCACAACGCGATGGACGATTAAAGGTCTCGGTGTATGCACTGTGAAAGGACTTTCCAATGGTGCGTAAGGTGTGGCAATGAACATACCTCGTTCTTCACCCATGGAGCGCACAAGTGCTGCTGCTTCAGCCTGCTCTTTGCTGTCCATTGAGTACGGAAGCACAAGTGGCTCTTTCCAGTCATGACAAGCTAGCAGCTGTAGGAAACGCAGGAACCCACTTGCGGGAGTTTTGGGGGGCACGGCCCCCAAATATGCATTAGCAACTAGAAGCTCCACCGCCTCCGGGACAATAAATTCATACAAGAGCATGGCACTCATCCACCGGCTAGCGATGCGTGTGGCTGTGGCGTAGCTACTGTGTCCGAAGGATATTGTGCGGAGAAATTTGGCGTGCTGTGCGCTCCAAAAAAGCTTCCGCTCAATCGTGGATGCTTCAGACTCGCGTCCAAGGGCTCTTAGAAGAGACACTTCACGGTAGTGGGCTATATAGAGTCGGAAGAGATAGCCCTTGAAAATGATATCCACCGAATGAGCTGTGCACGATGACCGTATATGCAACTTCTCAGTTTCTTTGCCGCATGTCTCCCCCTCTCCTTGACGGCTGATATGCTCTTCACGCTCTTTTTTTAACTTTCCTTCTTTCCCTTCGATGGATGTTCCTCCATCAACCTTACCTTCGTCGTCTCCATATTGTTCCTGTAGTACCTTTGAAAGTTGAGCACAAATAGCTCCCTTCATTGTTGCGATAGCTTCTACAGTGTCGGGAATTTTGTTCCTGTCGTCAATTGTCAATACGCCGTGCACTGGCTCGATGGTGGGCGCAACACTGAGTCCGGCAAAACATGGTTGGGTGATGTCATCAGTTGTGTACGTGAGCGCAATGTGGGGACGAACGGGGAACGTTGCAGTGTGACGTTCGCTGGCTGAGACGATATCCAAAGAGGTAATTTTGCACGGCAGTGCAGTGCGTGGGATATCCACCACCATTGTTTCGACGGCTCGGCAGGCGTCCAGAAGTGACTTCTCCACCAGCGGCGCTGTGTCGCGCCACTCTGCGCCAACACGCTCCGCCAAAACACCCTCAAGTCCGTTCAGCAGCACTGCAACACGTGCAGACGCTCCAATGTGCTTCTCTAGAGCAAATTGAACCACACGTCGCACAACTGTTGTAGCTGGAAGCACAATAGCGTGGCTAGCAGCATCATGGTCAAATGTCCACAGTACGCATCGGTAAATTCCACCGTCGGGAAATTGCCGCGTTGATGTTATATCGTTACCCCAGAAGTTGTTGAAGCGGCTGACGGCTTCCGTATCTTCCAATGGTGGGCCACGAGTTAGGCGGTTGCGACCTTCAGCTTCGGTCGCCAGCCGGACAGCGACATGTGCAGCATCGGCACTCCGGCGCCACATTGTTACATAACTCGCACGCACACCTAAGGCCTCACACACAACCAAATAAAGTTTCTGCGTGACTTCCTCCGGTCTTAAATATGCGGCACCCCCCGTTTTCCCGTTCCCTGCAGAATTTGTCTCTGCAAAGTGAGCCTCAAGGCCAGAAACCACGAGACAAACATCCATACTTAATTGCAGTGGCTGAAAGGGAGTTTTCAGTAGCACCTCTGAGGAGCGCTGGTACTGCATTGCATCGTCCGCAGCCTTTTTAACAACCTGTTTTAAGAAGGATGTGGAGGTACGAAATAGCAGGTTCATAGTCTCTCCCTCAAGACGCAGAACGGCCACGTCACTTCGATTACCCAGTGATAAAGCACCCGCAACCTCTTCGTGGTTTTTGCCCTCTCCGTCATTGTTGAGAGTAGCGTAGCTCTCTGTCAATGTCAAACCGCGCGAAAGGTAGACCCATACGGCACGCACAACGTTCTCCTCCGACATGCTTGGTGATACAACACCTTCTTCCACGAGCCGCAATATGACCGCAGAGAGATGAAAGCCACTGAGTGCCTCAGGATGCCCTGAAGTACGGGCCATTATTCCAGTGTGATGTGCCCAGCAGTTGAGGAACACAGCCGCGCGCTGAAGGGAGTTGCTATTGGAAAATAGGTTGTGCAACTTGCGCAGATGAGTAGTCATGAGTGCGTCTTCCAGCACAAGATGACTGTAGTAGGGGTGTTTGCGGATGGCTGCTACGCTGGCGATGCGCCCTGATACAGATATTGGTTGGAAATGCAGATCCACGTGAAATACCTCGCGTCGCGTCGCGTTGCTGCTGTCCCTGAGAAAGACAATACGAATTATGTACTTCTCTTCATTAACCCAGCAGTCACCGAAGGGAACGCGCTGGATATCCCACCGTATATATTTTCGCCTTTGTCTCCCATCTTCCTTAACATCCGAACTACCGTCTCCATTTCTTCCACCTTCACTAGCCCCACCGTTTTTTCCTGTCTCCTCCTGAACCATACGCTTCGCATATTTACGTAGGAACCTCTCTACCTTCAACAGAAACTCATGTCGCCGATCCAGATACAAACCAATCTGAACGTCTTTGAGTGAACACACCTCCTCCGGCACAGTGAGTACGAGATCCGCACCTACGCCACGTTTCAGTTGCGTTTCGTAGAAGGGCGTGGAGTGCACACACGTACGCAGTAGAAAGCTTCCTGCAGCCTGCACGGGGTCGGTTGCATTTTGTCCTATTGGCTCAGAAACGCTATCGAGCGCCTGTGCACCCGTGCACGAAGCGGTGCTGTAGTTGTTCTTCTGGTAGAATTCATTTAAACATGCGTGCAGCTGCCGCAACCGCAGTTCCACATGTCGTATGAGCTCCTCTGACCACTGCAGATGGTACGGCGTAGGGAGCATACAGGCGGCACACTAAAACTAAGAAAGGCTGGTCGCAAACCACAACAATGCAAGATTTGAAAGGGAAGACATGAGTACAAGTGCAGTGGCACGCCAAGATCTAAGTGAAACGAAGGCAACAGCAATCAAGAAAAAAGGCACTGTTCCACATGCAATAGCTTTGTTCGTTCCCACCTGAAGGACAAAAGTCAACGTTACAAACAGTGGCGGGTTTATGAACAACACACATATACCCAATAAACTGAGGTTTGTAATTGCATATCGCCTACGATGTCGCCACCGGCTGCGTTCCACCGAATTGCATCGCCTCTTCATAATCGCAACGATACTGCAGTCCCTGCGCAACACGTGACATCTGGAGGCGAGCTACCGCTACGGTCCCGGAAACACCGTCGCACGAACAATAGGAAGGGTTCTAGCAACAACATGTCCTCACGACTTCCACAAAGTTCGAGAACACGCCGATAAGGGCGTCCTTCCTTTTCAAATACTTGGCTACACGCACCGCGCAGTGAACTAAAGCTTCGTGACGTCTTTTCTTGCCCACACCTCCACACGCCCGTCCAGACCTGCTGTGGCAAAGAGCGGACGTTCCGTATCCGACAGCTTCTCAGCAGCACCAGGTCGGGGATTCAGAGCAGTCAAACAACATACAAAATTAATAGTATTTTTGTGACGGCTACGCTCCTCCTCAAACATGTTTACTCTACCGACGCGCGCGTCCCCCTCAAACTTCGCACGGGCTAACTGTTGGGTCGTTACTATCTCCTTTGCATGAGCCACAACCCACTTCCCTGTCATCCTCCACCCCCGTTCTTCCTCGAGTGCGAAAATTACAGGGTAATAATCAAATCCACCACCAACTAGTTGATCCTCGTCAATAAACGCAAGCGCCCTCAGTGGCAGTATCGTCATATTTATTGTGTGTAGTGTTACTGCCTCCTTTCCTCCCTCCACTATTTCGGAATAAACGACATCGAGGACTGATACGCGGCTATCGTGTGTAGACACTGCGAGACGCTGACCCGAGGGCGTCCATGTTACGGCGTGCACCCACGCACTGAATTTCTTCTCAAAGTAAACATAACCAAACGGCCTGCTTTTGGTTGTATCAAGTTTCTTCATATATGTTGAAACGAGTAGTAGGTTACCGTCTGCACCACCTGATGCAAGAAGGGCATCGTCTGAAGGATGCGGGGCTAGCGCGGTGACAGTACTTGTGTGGCCGGTCAACAAACGACATATCCACCACTGTTCACTACACTCAAAGCGTCCAACGGCGATGTTGGCGTCCGCAGACCCTACGTATATCTTGGACCCTGAGAAATTCCACGCACAGCAAGTCAACCCACGTTTCACGCCAACGTCAAGCAACACCATCTGCGGCTTCCACTTCTCCTTACTATCACGGTACCACACGTACGCCATACGATCGTGCGCACACGAAAGAATTTTGCCTGTAGTCCCGTGCCATGCGGTAGCGGACACTGATTGATCGTGCTGTTCCAGGGTAGCTTCAACTCCCCAAGTTGAGCAGTCGCTGATGTCATCGCACCGCACAATAACAAGTTGGTGGTTGTTTGGGGAAAAAATAGCCTCCGAAAAATCACGGTTGAAGGAGAAAGCAACGACCGGAGCCCCCAAAACGGTGTTTTTTTCTTTTTGAGGTCTCATCGACGGTGCGCACACCGAGCAATCTCTCGGTGAAGCTCGGGTTACACCACCTCCTCTTCTGTTCCTATTACTGCTACCCTCTTCTACGGAGGGAAAGGCGGGTAAGCCCTGAGGAGTTACAGGACCGATACGTAAAAAAAAAACGGGAACAACAGGGGGTGCTGGTATCGATAAGTTGGTCAAAAGCATAAGACAACGGTACAAACCACAGGGGAATAGTGCTAAACTTCGCCACTGCTCTGAGAAGCACATATTGTTACAAAATATATCGATGAGTATAGTCAGACGCGCGACATCGATAGGGCAGGGTCAGTGACTAGGGATTTAACAGATACCACAGGTGGCCGCCAATCCGGGCTAGTTCGGGGGTTGTGATACGAAACACGGCGCAACCCAGCCTTCAGCCCCTGTAAACTGTCACGTGTGCCCTTCTTCGGACTTTGATCAGCGTCACCTCGCTGTAGGAGTTCCTTCTTAACATCCACGACAAACCTTCCACATTTCTCAAAGTTGGTCGAAACGAGAACAATTTGGCATTCTTGTTCAGCATATATTTTTGTAACGTTTTGGATATCCTTTCGAGCGAGATTCAGCGCGAGAGCCGCGCAGCGAGTGAATGTCCTCTTAACACCAATACCATAGCGGTCGCAGTCACGGCTCAGCGCAAGTTCTTCAGCGAGAGAAACCAAATGAATGACGTCCTGGTATTTCTGCAAAAAACGCAACAAGGCGGTGCGACGCGCCTGCTGTATTTGCCGTTTTTCGCCGCCACACTCACAATAAAGAGGGTCTGACAGCAGACGCACTGGGGTTGCCGCTGCTGCGGCGTTCACCCGCCTTCCTCCGCCGCGTTGCAGTGCTACAAGAGAAGAATATGGAATCACCACAGCCGAGTAAAAAGATACAAACGGAAGAAAATATTCTTCAATATTTGCGAGCACATCGGCTGCGAGCACAGCAATCGCAGCACCCTTAGGGACAAATGTGGGGGCTTGTGGGGCCATCGTGGTAAAAGAGTTCATACGTCGTTGCGCCACTCGAAGTAGCGGCCGTATGTACGGTTCCAGTCGTGGGTCAACGCGTGGATCAACGCGCAGTTGCAGCAGTGCCAACTCCAACGCCTCACCATAAGCAGGATAAAGTGAAAGAACTTCCTTTTCCAGTTCCGGAGCAACTTCGCTTGTGCTCAGAGCGGTCCGTTGTGTATTGCATTTTTCCAGTAGAGTCTGTGGAACTGTGTTACCCACACAGGGATATCTCTCGAGCAAGCTTTTAATGGCCATTTCTTGCCAATCAAAAATGGAGAGCACCGTCGAAACTCCGACTGATTCTGCGCCCGCCGCCGCAATAAGATACGCGTAGGTTTGTGGCGTTGGAGCGATGTTGTACTTGGATTGCATGAGCTGTAAAACCTCTTGCGCGTCACGATGCGTAACAGCACAAGCAAGAACTGCGTGGAACGCACTGCGGGTGAGGGGAGCTCCTGCCTCCACTAAAACCTCGAGAGTTGTCCGCGCGTCGGAACCATACCCTGCACGGGCGTACGCCAGCAGCAAATTAGTATATACCGCTGGTGTGAGTCCCCCCACTCCACACTGTTGCCGTGCCTCATGGTAAAACCCAAAGCCCATCGTCGGCTCCTGAGCACTTGCGCAGCACGCGATGAGGGCTGCATACGTGTCTGGAGTTGGATCAAATCCCCCGTCCCGGAGCTGGCGGTAGAGCGCGAGAGCGACCTCCAAACGGCGGGGGTTTTCTGATGCCCTACCTGCCGCTTCGATGAGAGCTGTGTACAGATCGACAGAAACGGGGACAACACGCGCAGCTTCGCTTTTTACAAGAAGCTCCTGCGTCATTGCAAAATCCGCTGTGTTACCACTGCAGCGGGCAAGAGCAACCAACGCAGCGGTAACATCATCTGCGGTAATGACAAAAGTGCCACATTCAGCATGCTGCATGAAGCGTTGAAACAACGAGTGAGCAATATCGAACTTCCGTGTTTGCGCACAGCTCGTAATGGCCATGATGTGGTCTTCCGCACTCACAGCTATCAGGTGCTGCCGCAATTCCCCCTCCACACTTTCAACGACATTGTCTAACGCAAATGTTGTCTCTTCCACCACTGCTTTATGCACCCTTTGATGCGACGTACCTTTAGCTTTCCTTTCCCAGCCACCTTCCCGAATCACTTGACGATTTAATTTTTTTTCGATATGGTTATTTAAATCACTGAGAGCGATTATCTCTTCTAGGCATTCCACTGCAAGCGCGTACGCACCTGTTAAGCCGCAAACCACCAATAACGCCCTTCGTATTTCAACTGTTACAACGTCGGGGAGTGTCCACTTTAATAAATTTCCATTGTTTTCACCACAAGTGTACAAAGAGTTGTGCTGCTCCTCGGTGGTAGCACTCCAGTGACGCAGTCGCTGAGCCAACATCTCCACTTCACGCAACTCCCTTTGTAGTTCCCTCTCGCTGAGTACATCACCCAATGCAGATGCAGCCTCCGTTGCGTCCTTCAACATGCCGATCGCGCGACGCAGCACAGCCCGAACGTCCAATACGTCGGAGAGGGACCTTGTCACACGATCAAGAACCTTTAACGCATCGTTTTGATCTTCACAACTTTGAACAACGTAACCCCCTTCTCCCGGATTTTCTGCAAGTTGGGACTTCAGCCGGCCGACTTCATCGAGAAGGTCAGCGAGGACACGCAGGGGGTGAGGGGCACATGGCGCTGACATGAGAGCTACAAGACTCTCGAAATGCCCGTGCTGCACACGATAGAGATATGCTAAGGGAGAGGTGATACCTGTAGTAGAGCGACCACGCTCTCCGGGTACGCCATAGTTTAAAGAGCTCTTGTTTTCTGCGATCCTTGTAGTTTCTTTGATACTCGATGCAACATCCCGAGTCACGTTTTTAGGTTGTTTATGCGAACCGGACAACGGCTCAAGGGACTGGTCAAATACAGCAGGAAAATAACGGTGCTTGCGGGACAGAAGAAAAGCCTTTGTTGCAGTTACATCAAATGACTTTCCCCTCCTAAGAAGAGTCAGTGTCATGACTCACCGATTCAGTGTCTTGGGTACCATTTACAGCACCGATACATAAGCAGAATTGAAGAAGCACAAGGAGAGAAGACACAGCAATTCCACTGAAAACACGAAAAGAAGGGGCATATGCAGAGGCGGATTAATAACGTGTTTGTACCTGAGAAAATTAGTTTAGAAGATATGTAAGAAAGGAGGCTGCACGCACTTGAACACACACGAGTCAGTTATTGGGTCCTGCGCATGCTCAAACACTGTCTGAAGTAAGAAGCGACTCGGCCACTTACTGCTCACCTCGAAGACTACCTGAACTCTTTGATGCACGCGTATACATATATTTGTATCTTGTGTTATTTAGGGTTACTTGTCATCCTTCCCACAATCAGAGTAAGTTCGCTAACAAGGGCATCAGCACCTCTCCCCAGTTCTCATCCCACGTTCCGGGCTCGTTTTGTGCCACCTGCCTTCTTTTTTCCAGTAAGGGTCCATTGGTCAGGATCAACTGCTTCCACATAACTTGCCCTAGCTCTTCAGCATTGCTGAAAAACCAACCTCGTTTGTCATCTAGTAGTTCATGAAGTGATTTGTAACGTAGGGCTACAACAGGAAGACCGGAGCCCAGCATGTCCACTGCTTTCATTGGCAGGTCCAGACCACTCGATGAGTTGTGCATACATAGTCCCACATCTGCTGCACCAAGCGCCATAGCATAATGCTTATACGACTGCATGTACATCGTTGTGACTACCACGAGTGAAGACAAGTGAGCTTCAGCGACAGCCATTTCAAACCGCTTGCGAGCTACACCCTTTCCTGTCACAAGGAGCCATACGGACTTCGACGCAGTTGGTTTGCTATCCTTACCCTGAGAGCACTCCTGAAGTTTTTCATCGACCTGTTTTAAAGCCTCCACCACCATCGTATAGTCATCGTCTGGTGTCCAACTTGTGGAAGCGACTATGAAGATGCCACGACTGTCAGTCGCAGCTGTAGATTGTAACACCCAATCTGGCGGCAGTGAACACCCTATCACTTCCTCACCATCTTGGGAATGTGCACTCATGACGGGGCGAATCACCTCCTGCACGAAACGACTTCTTGGCACGAGACCAAAAAAAGATGGAGCACAGTCGTACATAACCCAGACGTCATCAACACGATTCGCCACCTTTGACTGCTTGCTGACATCTAACAAAGCCCTACGCATTGCTTTGCTAACTGTAATGTTGCGATCACCGAAGCACAAATTACATTCAAGTAAGCGATACAACCACACCGCTACTGCCGGGCGCCCATCACTTCGCAGAACTGTGTAACCGAAGTTATGCCAGTCCACCACGAGAGCCGGGGACAGGACGAATTTCGGGCAGGAGTTGGAATTTGTGGGGCCCTTCTTCGTAGGATTCTTCTCCACAGGTAGCTGCCGCTGACGTTGCAATTTTATACCCTCAGTGATCTCCTTGAGGGCGGTGCTTAACCACGAGCCTGTTAAAATGATACAGTAATAAGTTACGGCGTTGGCAACAAACGCACATGGTTGTACAATGTACTTCACCACCGGCACGAAGGGCACTGCAGGGGGCGATTGCATAAGAATAAGATCCACTAACATCAACTGCCCACGACTATTTACAAACATCATTGACGCGCGGACGAGGACCCAAGTGAACACCACAGCACAAGCGCATGCACGGTAAAATGTAGATGCCAACCAGTGCAACTTTGGATGTGGGAACAAGATACGAAACCACAAGGGTGGAGTTATCGGAGGAATCAGATATGCCGTTTCGACGACACATTCGAACTTTTCTACGCTAGAATCGTCATAGGAGCCGTCTATATTTTTCTTTTTCTCCCTCAACTTGAGTTCTTCACTTAGACGATTCCCCATGTCGAAGCCAACCAACACTACCTCCTGAAACATGCCACATTTCGCCAAACTTAAGGCATGGTACTGCATCCGAGGTGATCTGGCGAAGTCACCGCCAACAACAACTACCACGCGGCGCAACACAGCCTTGCTATTCCGGTGTTGTGCACCCGTGGCCTTATCACCTCGGCTCTCTATCTCTGCGATATGTTCACGCGCTTGTTTCCATTTCTTGCGACCCGACTCAGCCCGTACCACCAATGACACGGTTATAGAAAACCAAATAGCAAGAAAACAAAACGTAGGAAATGATATTGTCCACACAAGATCATCGTAGCTAAACATCCCTGGGTGATCTAAACTTTCCCTTGGGGAGAAACTTCATAAAATCCACAAATTCCGTGGAGGGTAAGAGTGAGGCAGGGGGCGGTAACATTTTGAGGGTTAA
Organism: Trypanosoma equiperdum; assembly: GCF_001457755.1. Classification (NCBI taxonomy): domain Eukaryota; phylum Euglenozoa; class Kinetoplastea; order Trypanosomatida; family Trypanosomatidae; genus Trypanosoma; species Trypanosoma equiperdum. The sequence goes on along the minus strand of NW_027124845.1, from coordinate 57,829 downwards.
GAGCGTGCCACAGCAATGAAGTATGTAAACGTGCCCCCAAACCGTAAGGGCAGTGTCGGTGGTACGCAAACATAAACGAAAAACACAGGGCGACGAGCGGTTAACCGCTTTCAAGGTGTTCCACGACGCCCTGGTAACGCCCTCACGGCATCACCGCCCACCAGTTTCTGCCTTCAAACACCTATTCCAACGATAACCCTTCTTCAGATACCGCAACTTGATCAATAACGACAGGCATCACTGGTTTGTCGTCTCCGTTCCTCTCCACCTGCGACACGGAGAGCACAACTGACTTTCCAGCGGTGACAAACCCAAAAACTGTGTGTTTTCCGTTTAGCCACGGTGTAGCTTCACCTAAAGTGATAAAAAATTGTGATTCGTTTGTATTCGGTCCGCGGTTTGCCATACACAGCCACTGCACCCTTGGGTAAGAAAAGAAATCCATTGCGTCAACGCCTTCGTCCTCGAATGGCTCACCGAACGAGCTCAGTCCCCCGGTGCCATCACCATGTGGACACCCACCCTGTATCATGAAACCCGGTACAACTCGATGGAAGGTGAGAGTGTTGTAGAACCCACGCCTTGACAGTGTGGAAAAATTGGTTACTGCTTTCGGGGCGAATTGAGGCATAAGGCGTACTGTTATTGTACCGAACGTACGGACAGATATGGTAGCACCAACACAAATATCGGTCCACGACACAACCCGAGTTGAAGCGGCGGAGATAATACTTTGAACTCGCCGCTCCTCCACTTCACCGTCAAATCCACAGCTATTCTCGCTTGCTTTGCTATGTTCCACCTCCGAAGTTGTTCTTTCTTCCTCATCCCTCGGAGCCAAAACTTGGAGAGAGGACTGCAACTGCAGCAAATCATCACAGTCGAAATCCCGTTTCGCACGCAGCGTAGACAGGAGAAGTGCGCGCTGCCTCTCGTTTCCCGTGTCATCTTCTGTATTTTTATCTGTGTTGGGAATGCCAACAGCGCTTTGCATGACGAAATCGGTTAGGGAGATTTCGTATTTTGTGTACAGCAGAAGGGCATTTCCTCCCAGGGATGTTGTACAAATCGTCGGGTCATCAGCATAAGAGTTATGCTCCTCCGTAAAGCCAGCCGAGGGCGTTGCACAGCTTGCCGCTTCAAAAAGTCGCTTAATGTCTTCCTTCGAAAGCGCACAACCAACCGGAGACTGTGCGACGAGGTTCTTCAGAGCTTGACTAGCGGGGACACACAACCTCAGTAACTTAAGGGGGGCAGCAAAACATCTAAATTCTCCACAGGCCATCTGCGAAAAGGAATTTATGATTCCCATGGGCATGCTGTCACCACGAACATCAACTTCCGATTCTCCAATTGAACACGGAAGTTTCTCGATGTAGAAACTTGACTTCAGAGCCCCCGCTTCCTTCGCCGAAGGAGCTGCACGAAACGTCGCAATACGTCGACCACCCACACATTCCCTGGACGGCTCTGGCACCACAGTTATTTCTGGGACAAAAATCCACACGCCACGGGGCGAGGAGTTAAAACTATCCTTGATAACTGCATTAAACACGAAACCTCGCAGGTTGCTTTTCGCCTCTTGTAGAGTACACAGCTCACCAAGTTGAGGACAAGGCACTTCACTCGTTTCACTGCTGCAAAGGCATACTCCGCTAGCAAACTCGAAGAGATGCAGGAGGACGCAAACAGCGCCCCGACGCAGGGAAGCACTAGACACCGTGAAATAGTTTCCGGTTGGTGAAAAATCAACACTAAGTGGTATGATCACCTTCCCTGTTTTCGCGGCACATGTGACTTCACGCACCAAGGCAAAAAAACCCGTCTTCTGTCGTCTCTCGAATGTGATCCATTGCCTGACTTTCAGTGGATCTGCTGCACTGCGCGATGGGAAGCCCCCAACAACCCGGAGAGAAAGGATTGTTCTTCCTTCATCGTTCAGATGCTCAACAATTCGCGCGTAGTCCACGATTCCCTCCTCGTCAACAAGGACAATCAATCCACTCGGAAGATGCTGCTGGCAACAGACTATCAAATTTGCACAACTCAACGCCACAGTAGGAATGGGCTGGCCTTCCTTTGTGAAATCAGAGCCGCAGAGACGTGACGACTTCTCGACCCCGCACGGAATGAAGACAACACCGTTGGTATCATCGTCTCGTTTCGCGAAGAAGGCAATGTACGGTTGATAATCGTGATGAAACAAAAACGGTCGTGGGGTGAATGACTCTTTCCACGGTTGCGTAGCAGAAGGGTGGCACCGACGGGCGGCATTAAACTGAAGTGAAAACCGCCCTTCGAGCGCCATGAGTGGGCCATTCACACGAGATACCTCGACGTTTACACTGATATTCCCAGTATCATCAGCAGCATGCGGAGTGACGCAGACGAATAAAATACATGAGTTTACCGGGTCCGGCAGGACAAAGTGAAGGCCTGCATTAGTGACCTCCTCTGATTCCACGCTTTTGGGGAAAAACTTTCTGTACTCTCCCGTGAAGAAAACGCCACGGGGAAGCTTACGCCAAGCACGCACCACTCCTACTGCGTCAACGGTTACAATCAGCGCACCGTTATCATCTGCTAATGTGGCAATGTCCTGCACAGGACTTCCATGCCGGTAGCTTCGTTCATACAAGAAGGAGCAAGGGTATCCCTCCGCGCTCAGCATATCCATGGTGCTTTGCTGCTTCTTGCATTTGCTCACCCCTTCTTGTACATCATCGCTGGTATCAATAGGTTCATCATTTAGATCGCTGGGCCCCAGTGAACGAGGTCGTTTCCCACGCACACTCTCTTCTCCAGCACGCGTAGGTTCAGCGCTATCAGCTTCGGAGGTGTTCACAAGCAGCACAGGAATAGTCGGGAGGAAATCTTCCTCCTCGTCTTCGCTGTTTTCATTGCTCGACCGATGTGCCTGCATCTGCCACGTCCGTTTCGCTCTTTCTCTGTCCACCCACCGCCGCACCCCGCTTTTATCCTCACGGTGGCAGAGCGGCCCAACTACTAGTCTTCGTCAAAGAAAAGAATGGAGAAAGTCCTTGCATTCTGTGCCATACGAGAAGCAATCTCGAATATGTCACCCCGCTACGGGTGATACATCAGCTAGTACGCACATTTTTGAGACCCCAGGGAACGTAAAAAGTTCGACGCAGTACAAGGCGAAATGACAGCGGTGGGATGCAACTGAAAACACGTCCGACTACTCCAGAAGTGGAAAACGGAGAATGGAACATGACCCAATAGCAGCAGAAAAGGAGTTTGGGACACAGTCCTACAATGGGACAAAAAGAATTGCAGAAAGGAAGGGAATAGCCAGCCTAGAAGGGGGTGACGAACGAAAACTTTTCAGATGCAACCCTCGCTGCCCTCGTATTCGTTATTTTCCCTTCACCAAAAAGGAGGTACACATCACAGAGAGGATTGCTGCACCATCTTTCCATCAAAACCCCAACCAACGAAAAAAAAGTTTGCGGTATTTACCTTCCATAGTTTCAAACACGTTCGCACCAGAGTCCACACTTGTTAGGTTCGCCAATAATGTACACTGTACCTACCACCTTTTTTTAAATCTCATGAACATTTCCCCAAATATACCAGCGTATGCTTCTGTTCGTTTTTAATATATTGGCTACGCTATGTAACCAAATGCGGATAAGGTAACAATATTCACCTTCTTTCCCTCGCCACTCTACAGCAACACGACGGTTACCACGTTGATGTGTGATGCTGAAAACCTTTCGTGTTGGTAATTGAAGCCACCACTGGTAGGCACCTAACCCCCGTAAGAGAAAACACCCGAAAGAGGAACAATATTTATTTCCTTCAAACAACTCAGAACTCACTAGCGAAAGCCGCTCGACGGCAAACAAGATAAAAAAGGTAGAAAAAGGTGTTTCCATTCAGGCTGGGATAGTAGATGAGATGACGTGTCGGCACCGAAATGAACTTTAGCTCATCGTGTTGCTGCCCGACAACTGAATCACGCACGACCTATCCTCTTAGCAGGTCCTTATTCTCCCTCCGCTTGTGTTTCCATATGTACTTTCTGTTACACCTATTTTACGTGAACGCTTTCACCCAGTCAAAGGAGTATCCAAATGCCTCCATCCTCAGAGAGAAATTACGTCGACTGTTTGCACAAACCATGTAGTGTAATGTGCAAATTTTCCCAATCGTGGCTTGTAAATACACCACGAGAGGAAACTCAAAATCCAGCGGCTAAAATTAGAGTGAGGCGCCCAATTGGGCCTTTCGCTAACTGTACGTAGTCTTCGCACGTCCATGCCTGACGCAAGCCCGGAAACACTGTATGACAGAGATACTGCGACGCCGCGCGCCACTGCTCCCTGACGTGAGGTACGGATGGCGTCGACTCGTTGACGCTGGGTAACTTTCTTTCTTGACCGCTCTGCTCGCTTCATGGCTTTCTTACTCACTTTTTGGGCTCGGTTTGAGGTGACCATTTCACTGCTGCCCTCAGGACTGTCCTTCAATTCATCAAACCCCTCCTCCACGTTTTCCCCGTCCATGTCTGAGTTTGTAGACGCATCGCTATTGTCTCCACCCTCCTGTTCTTCAAAAATGAGCATGAAATGTGTGCAAGCGGAAGGTGTGTATTCAGGGAGATCACTTCCCAGTGCGCCCACAAGTGTCTCTTGCATTGCACCATGCGGATACGATCCAGGTTTTGTGATGCTTGCCTCATCTGCTGCAGTTGGGATCTCACGACTCGCCCCCCGAGGATCAAAGAGGGGAATGTCCCACGCCCAACAGTGTGACGCTTCCTTACTCAACCGAGTAACGCTGCCCACGCCACCATGGTCAACTAAAACCAGCTGACAGCGGCGGTTTGGAAGTTCGATACGGATGCTAACAGCATGTACTGTGTCGCGGACTATCAGATCAAAATGCAGACGCTTACGCCCTGGCGTTTCATCAGTCTGCAAGTAGCAGTCTCGTATGGTGGCGCTAGGGGAGAGACCAGGTCTCACTTTGCCTTCATACCGCAGAACAGACTCATCGCTTACGCAAGGAGGTGTGAAGCACACATTCCCACACGACAATAGTTCCCAGTAATCAACCATACCGTGCACATTATCGACTACGATATCTGGTAGCCCATCCCGTCTTTTACTTCCCGACGAGGGAACGACGTTACAATAAGTTCCTACATCATTTATATGCAACACGCGATGTCGAGAAGGAACGTGTGAAGAAAGGGAGAGCGTACCACCCTTTATGTTGGCGGAGAGCTTCATGCTAAGACGGTAGCTACGCATTAAGTATGTCTCGCACAAAATCTCCCCTTTAAGTGCGACCTGACCACCAATCTCTTGCCGGCATTGCCCATCGGACATGTGAACTACCTCGCTGATGCTTAGTGTGATCTCATTTTTGAAAAAAGAAAGTACACCACGATAGGCCACATATCCAATCGCTGCAGCAACTGCGACCTTGGCTACGGAGCGAGAGCTCATCATTACCCAACTGTGCTTCACTTTCCGGTTAAGAAGAGAAGAGATGTCAACAGTTTAGATTATAAGTTGGGAAGCGTAGAGAGATGGAATGAACTTACAATCACAGCAATATACATGAAGTGCAGGAAGCTATCAGTGTGGTGCGGGGAGTAAAAGGGTGCCAAGCATGAAATGCCAGTAACATAAAACTGCACATACTATATTCCCGCGAAGATGAAGGGGATGAGTTCAAACCAACATAAAAAAAACACCCCTTCAGGGAAAGGCCGAAGAATGGAAATGTAAGCCGAAGGTAGCAGGTGACAGCACAAACCCTGGCCCATGCAGCATGACAGCTTCCACAAGCATTCGGCGATCTGCGCGTAGCACACAAGGATAAATCTGTCATCTCTCACTAGACGAAAGAGGTGATGACCGCGAGGCCCCGGTAGATAACTGTAGTAGTACTTCTAAATCGAATTGCATAATATTTCCATTGTTCGGGTGTACTATAACTCTCATGGGAAGCGAAAAGCCGAAACCAAAAATGACCTCTGCAAAGTGGGA
>NW_027124845.1:21106-51793 GCF_001457755.1 Trypanosoma equiperdum | reverse complement strand
AAAAAAAGAGAAACAACTCACATCTTTGACGTGTAGTTGTGATACATTCTACTTTCTGAGGAAGTGGGTGCTCTGTTGAATACTTCCCGTAACTTTTCCCAGTACACCTGTGCGATTGTTGACACGGCGCCTCCGTAGCCCCTTGAAGTTATTTCCTGCAACATAGATGATGTGTGTCCTGTCAACGTCGTCACAAAATTCCGGAGATCTCTATTGAGCACAATGAAAGGAAATCCCTCACACTGTTCATTTGCCATACACCATACATGCGAAAGAAGTTCCCCCAACTTTGGCTGTAGAGGTCTACACCGGTTGCGGATGAAACTATCGATCACTTCGGTGGCCAACATATTTGTCCTGCATTCCACATTGATCCAAGGCTGATGCCGGCCGAGGAAGTTCATTGCTGCATTCGACAGCTTCTCCCCAACCACTTGCTTACTATTCTCAACGATTTCACTCACGTGGCTCCCAATAAGGGATTTGCTCTGCTCATTGCTTGCTCCGTTAAGAATAAGTGCAGCAACCTCCTGGCACTCTTTTGAAACACCGCTGATCAAAACGTTTGACCTCGACACCTGTGCCGGCATTGAATCGATTCCACCTTTGGCACTATAATACGAACCTTGGCGGGACCACCGCGAGGGAATTTGGGCGTCAGCTCTGCCAGTGGACGACGGCACTGCCTCTTGCAACGGGATAACATCATCGCACAGTGGGTTAGCACACACCACGTAGGCATATGCAGCAACAAAAAGCTCTGCAACAGAAACAACAGAGCAAGGATGTGTGGCGTAGTAGTGCCGGGCAAACCTCTCATAACGTGCCAACCCCGTATTCATTCGTTTCAACAACTTATTGCGACCCTTCGACCTCCTTGACGAACCGAGAGGAAGTTTCACACGGTCCTTTTGATATCGTTGGAGCAAAGGATTCCCTCTCTCCAACACATCGACATACCCATCTTCCTCGCATTCACCTCTTATGAACCTGAGTAGCGGCTCCCTGAGCTCCGATAGTACAAACTGCATATACTCCAACCACATGCTTTTTTGCGCAGCGCGAGTTCCGAGCGGCGTTCCGGAGCCGGTTCCCGGTAGCACACCAAACCAGTGCTCACTATTTGGCAGGTACAATTCAACACAGAGAGAGAAGGCTGCCAGAGGTTCGGCAACTACTGTGTTGGTCTCCACAGACTTCACATAAAAGGGATACCTGTCGCGTAGAGTGTGGTTGGCTGAAATGGGTTGAAGCTCCGCTTCGCACGGGATACAATACGCGCGGCACAACCACAGAAAGGCAATCGCTGCCGGGTCGTCGTAGCAGCCACGCAGGTAGAAACCATTCTTCGGCGTGATCGATTTCATCGAGGTTTTCTTACTTGCTGCCTCTACAACGGCAGCCCTGGCGTTTGCTGTGCGAAGCACAGCATCCATTACAGGAAGCATCGAGGGTGCGGGATAAAGTTTAAGCAAGTAAAAGAACTCCGAACAAAAGGTTTCAGCGGCAACCTGGAGAGATATTGTCCCACGCAAACCAACCCACGTTTTGTAGTAAAGACATTTTGTGAATTCATACCACCGCGGCTTTGTCAGCGGCACAATCTGACCGTCAACAGACATGGTCAGAGCATTAGGAGCCCGACCCACTTGGTTCTCTCCCATACTGCTCTGTTGTGCAGATCCTTCAATGCATTCATCAGGGGCGTCACCAAACAGCGCCTGGTTCCGCAGCGCCCAGAGGTGGGCTCTTTGAGAAACAGTCATTAGGGGATAAACATCGCGGCAAAATACCTTTCCCACCATGACCTTGGCAATTTCCAAGACAAGCACATTTAAGCACTCGTTAGATGAGTTGGGGAGGGATGGCGCCTTCATTCATATGATTGTCTAAAACTTTTACGGAGTACACTGGAAATATTACAGAATGCAAATGAAAATATAAAGGAAAGCGGGAGGAAGCAAAAAAAAAAAACGGGCAGGGCAAACTATTGTTTTATCATTGCTCTTGACAGGAAGTACCATGGACCAAATAGCCGTACCAACACCATACAAACATGGGGAAGTGGAAATAGAGCACATTCGTCTACACGTGCGCTCTTTCAGTGCCTTTACTTGCTGAAGAACACCCTACAAGAACAAAAAAGGGAGGATTACGTCTGCATTTAGTCAGAAACGACTAGCTTTGCGATACATAACTTCGTGTTCGACAGATGAGACGAGAATTGGTGGAGAGAGGTTTGTTACACTTTCATAAGGGGGAGTCCGTCGAAATACGAGTAGATAACACCCACATACAACATAAATAAATATATATATGTTAGCCTCCTCCGCAAACATACGTACGAACACTTCGTTTGCAGTGCTGTTGCCGCGTCCGCCTCAATTGCTGGAACCAAAAAGAAACAAAAAAATGTGAAAGTACCCAAATATAAGGAGGAAAAAAGATTGAAAGCGGATATAGCAAAAGGGAAACAGAGAATAGTCAGTTTCATAATCGAATACGCACACTTTCCTATTTTCATTTTCTCTTTTGTTTTTCCCCCAACTGTTCACTAATTCTTTTTTGTGTGTGTGATGGTGACGTATAAAACACAGGTATACCTACTTAGCCTCCTCGTAAGTGGGGAGGGGGAAAGTCGAAACGAGTAATGGAGAAATGAAAAAAAGCAAGAAATCAACATATAATGTCACCGCTAAGGTAATAGAAAAAGAGAAGGCGGAAAGGGTACGCCGCTCAGCGGATGCAGCTAGAAAAATAAAAATATGGAACCCACTATATTTCAGACCCGCATTGCTTTATTCGCAAATCAAATGCCATCGTTGGAACATGAAACAGAACTGTTTGACACGTGTTCAATCGCTTGCTTTGCAAACAAGAAGAAAAAACTAAGTGCAAGCGTCACTTGTAAACGGTAAGTGGTGATCCGCCATATTACGAATGGAAAAGGCCATGACCTCTCCAACAACACGTGTTAACTTCTGTGTAGAAAAGTTTGTCTTATACAACGCATTCCTACACTTAAGTCCGAATATCGAACGGTCATCAAGCCCCAAGATTTATCTGATCACCTGTTACGAAGAACCCACCATACTCATCACCTGAAAACATGTACACGCCGCCCCTCATGGTGTCCCACATGAGTGCCACACTATTCACGACCCCGCAGCGAAATCGTGTTGAACCAGAGGCGGCAGTCGGTAGGGGAACGCTACTATCATCACCGTCTAACACAGACGACCTCGTTTCAGTTCCACGCTTTGTTATTATTCGCCGTAGTGACTGGAGAGAGACAAACTCGAATGGGGTATCACCAGAGAATAAAGTAGCACTTTCCTTCACATCTTTAGATCCGCAGCGAGCATTTGACGTTGAGTTTTCAACACCGTCATCTTTTAGTGCTGACAGCAACTGACCCAAAAAGGAGGGACATGGATTGAGGCATGAGGCACCGCTCAACGAATTAGGCGCCTCTCCCGGAGTACGTGCGGAGAAACTTAGTCGGCTACTATTTTTCACTCCTTTGGCACTCAAATTCCCACCACTGGCTGTAAGTTGGCAATCGCGAAAGGGGAAGGGAAACGGAACAACGCTTAGCATATCCACTGTACTCTGTAAAACTGTACTCACACCGTACCTTTCCACAAGATCCGACATCAGAGATTGGTGCTGGATGATTCTGGAATGCTCACTTTGTTGGGAAGAAAAATCACTAAAAGTGGTGCCGCTCCCCATGTCACTTTCCTTACTTGAGTCGTCACTTTCCGTCATATCTATCTTCGGAAATGGGCTCTGCATCCTGTCAGAGTCGGCAAGGGCTGCATACGAACATCTCGCTCGCTTAGTGGGTGTACGCCTTCCAGCAGCCGGGGTCACATCATCCGGATGATCATCTTCTCTTAGGTTTACGTCCTTCACTCGAGCTCCTGTGAGGGCGTTGAACACGTGCACTTTGCTATGAAGACCTCCAACAGCCACGAGCACAACTGATTCACTTCGGTCAGCATCACATCTTCCCACTACACCTTCGTCTTGTTCGACCCCGTGGTACGGTGAAGGGTATGAGGAGATGCCGTGACCGTCAAGTGCACAAAATACGTTTGTAGGGTTAGCAGCCTCAACAGAAAAGAGCATCCCTGAGCTCCTCCTCCGTTGTTGCGGCCACTTTGGCACGACAGCAACAGAGCATGGCAACAGATAAATAGGGGCCCTCTTCGCCTTCGGGTGAGTGGTGGCCACTCCATTCTGTGTTAAAGGAAAGTGAGGTTGCGTGGGGCAAACGGGAATTACTCGTACGACACTTCCGCTCGCCACGTCAAATACAAGGCAAACGTACGCCCCAGGGTTATACTCAAGTGGTTGCTCGTGCGAAGGCAAAGATCGATTCGGCCCAACAGAGGCCATGATGCAGAGGTACCGGCCATTTTCGGCGGTAGGCTCAATGACAGGGCTCCCACCATCCGCAGAACATCTGCAAAACCCACATTGAAATTGCCCCCTCCCCGCCGTTTCACCGAGGGACTCTGTCGATTTTCCCATACCCGTGCTGTGTCCACTGGTGGCTGTAGCGCCGTCGTTTCTCGAGTTATTCCGCCGCAATGAGTCATCACTATAATACCTGCACGACGGAGATCGAAACAGTGCGCTTTTGGATGAATGGCAACACCGACACTGTGTTGGTTTCACGTTGCTTACTTCACATTCACCCCACACTGGACAACCAGATGCAGTCATCGAAAGGAGATGATAGGGCTCGGGTGGAGCTGCATACCGAGAGTCTTTCGGAGATGGCCGTACGCGAGCAGCGTGACACAGGGCGTGTGGTACCTCAACGAACACCAAACGTGAGCCCGTCCGGTAGAAGATTACATCCTCATCAGTTGACTGATAATCCTGTTTTGCTATCTTGTCGCATTTCCTCAATGAAGCACGACCAACACCCTCGCGATGGCGGTGTTTCAACTGAAGTGAAGCAATGGGATTAGCATACTGATTAGCGTGCGGGCGGCTACGCGAATAGGAGGGACGTTGACGCTGATTACTTCTCACTCCATTTCCTTCCACTTCCGAATCGCATGAACGACGCAGGATAAAATCATCACTCGGTGCGGAGTGTGTGCTATCATGTTGCAGGACGTCGCGGAGGATGCGCCTGCCTATGCGACTACTGACTCTCGTCTCCACCCCTGCAGGAACTCCCTCGTCACTTACCGCCCTGGACATGCGCGTGAGCAGAGGTTCATGTTCATCACTCTCGCGCGCTACGCAGCGCCGATCAAATCGAATAGTTTGCGATCCTGCATAAAAATATTCTGGCACTTCTGAGTCGCTGGAATGTGTTGTGATTTCAGACAAGGGACTCCCAGGGGTGTCCCCATATCTGTCATTAGATGAACGCTTCACACTCAGCGAAGCAGGGAGCCCACGCTGTCCCACTTCAATGACGCCCTCTGCAGGATTTGTTATGTTGTTCTCGTTCCATGCATCATACATCGATAATTGTCCGTAGTGACTGATCGTATAAAACGCCTGTTTTAGCGGCGAAAATAGAATGTCTTGGACGGGGAACGTTGCAATGCTCTGTATAACTGACCCGTTTACAGGGTTCCAGCGGATGATGGTGTTATCACAACCACAGGAGAGGCACTGCAAAAACGATAGATGGAAGTGAGCAGCGCGTCGCCATGTAGAGGTATTCGAATCAGATGGTGACGTTTGTACCATCCTCTCTCCTTGCCAGAAACGGGGGTCCACCCACCGCGCGACAGTCACTGGTGTCCTGTGCACCTTAAACGTGCCATAAAGTCTGTCGGCACTGTCTTGACTGTCAGCGCTTGTTGCGCTAAGTGACGCCGTTACATCATTCGAACGACAGTCATCGTTACAATGTAGAGAATAAATTAAAACTTTCCCCACGTCCTCGTCCTCCTCTTGATTCACCTGCTCTTGCTCCGACCCCGATGACGAAACGTGTTGCACTGAGCATAGCAGAAAACGTCCACACGGAGAGAATGATAAAAGCAAAGCCAATTGCTCATACCAGCGCAGCTCGCTTGAATTAGAAACTAAAAGCACATCAATAATTACCCTTTCAGAGAATTTCCCATGCTGACATTCATCATCTGGAACTCCACCCTCGTTCACATAATTGCGCATGCTGAACACTATAAGTCGTCCTTTTGTTGTTAACAGTGCTAACAACGACCCACAAGGTGTGACTGCTATGACTTGCACTTCGTTCGTCACTTGTTCATCGGAACGTTCCAACCCGTTTTCAACCAAACCAGCACTATCTCCTTCAGAGGCTGAAGGTCGCGCTAACCCGGAGCTCAACAATCCTGCCCCCGAGCTCATTAGTAAGTGTCTCATCATTTGAACTTGATTATGCATAAAAGCCTCCAAAATCTCACCGGAGTCTTCCCACGACGGTGCTACACTCGGACCACCGTTGGGGTTATCGGCAAGTTGAATTATCTCAATTGACGGAGCATCATCAGACACCACAGTCTCCTCAATGGAAGTTTGCTGCCCGATTGCCATCCTCGACGGCTGACTGTGAATCTCTACTCCATTTACGTCATGTAGGCCCAGTCCATTGACGGTTGTTACCCCGCTCAGCAGTAGTGCCCGTGCTGCTGCATTTTCCATAGCCTTCAACTGTACATCGAATGGAAGGTCGTTTTCCTGCAGACTAAGTAGCATTCTGGTTTTGCTGAAGGCCTGCTTAAGAAGATGATGAACGGAGGGGCGCGGTCGATTGACTCGCTGCACCATCTGAGAGGACTTACCGGATATTAGCATCTCCAATATTGACTCCCTGATGCCGCTTTCCACAGTGCCACCAGGGTGGACGTAGCTTCCGCCGCAAAAACCGTTGCCCCCCAACCAGCCATTGTCCTCGTCAAGAAACAGTTTATTACATAGAAGAAGCTGTCGTTGGACTTCAGGGGACGCTCGTGACACGGCAAGAGATTCATAGGCAGCTCCCTTCAACTTCTCTATGAGAAGCTGTGCGATATTGCCTTCCATTCGTACTTGTCCCCACTGAGAGTACCTTGTTGCCTGAACATCACAAGCCGCAGTCCGTTCCTGGTTCCCGCACACACCAGAGACTTGGCCGTCTGGGGATGTGCACGTGGTAGCAGCGCTCCCGGAACCGGCAGCAGCAGTGCTCCTCGCGGTGCAACCACTAAAGTCGCATACTTCCCTTTCCAGTTGCATGGCGCAGTGGTGGTACCAAATTCCCACAGCCGCTCTCATGGCGGGACCTTGAGAAACATGCTGACACTCGCGATCCTTTCCCTGCGAAACCCCACCTGCTTCACTGGTGCCCTGGCGGGGGGTGCCTGCGCGCAACACCGAAGATACCTCCGCCATAGAGCCGACAAGCCACGCAAAGAACTGAATGCGCATGGCCGTTTGTGCACAAAGCAGCTTTTCTTCCTGTGATGGGTGCACACTGACTTCATAACTGCTATTGGTTGCCTCCTCGAACACAGGTAAAGCTGCTTGCCGCACGACATCCATGATCCGATCCCACCGTTGTTGGGGCGAGGCCCATTCCGAATGAGCTGCTTCTTCTTCAACCAGTACAGCATCTCCGCACGGTAAACCGGTTGCGTCCTCACTCACCGGGCCAACGCCCTCGGGTGAGAGGCAATACGCGGAGTTGCGGGAAAGCTGCTCCAAGATCCACATAGAAACCGCTTCCATATTCCTCCTAAAGACGGATTCCTCCCGACAAAACAGGGCACAAATACCGTCAGCTATGTCAGCAACATCAGATTTCCCCGCCACCAGCGCAGCTGCCACTGAAGGGCAGGATTTCCCATTCGATGCCGGCTTCAATGAGGAGCCACCGTTCCCGTTACCGCAGCGAACCCCCGAACAGTCATCCACACCACCAGTGGTCGATGATTTCAGTTGGTGCGTCTCCAGCAGCAACAGCTGCAGTTTTTCTTGAAGGTCCGAAAGTTTACTAACAACATTCTGTCTGTCGCAACACCACCGTTGTGGGGCGAGTTCAGCTAATGCGACTGCTTCAGTCAAGCACAATTGCGTCCACAGCAACTCAACATAAGCAAAAAAAATTTCAATGATCGAAGTTTCTGTGGACTGTGCCGCGGCAACGGTAGAGCTTACATCAGATGCCTCACCATCAGGGATCCCTATAACCACTGTAAGCAAACTATGCAACAGGGGTGAAAGCGAAGCCACACCCTCTTCCTCGCTGGGGGAGTGTGCGCCACGATATAATCGACTCATCGGTGACGTGGCCAACTTGCACAACCTGAGGAAGACAGACTCGCCCCCGTAACCAGCACCATTTTCACTAACCGAAGATAACAGAGCACAAAAAAGTGACGAATTTGAATCCTCCACTGGTAACCCATGTAGCAGCTTCTCAAAACTCACGTCATTAATCCTGTCATCACATGTGTGATCACTTTGCGTTGACCCAGCTGTGACCGTGCAGGGAGCACCTTGGTTGGGACGAGCAAAGTCGTTTCCGTCGTTAAAATCCTCCGTTGAGAATCGTACGCTATTTTCAGTGGCATCTCCGCCTCCCTTCATGGTGGCGGGTACTTCTCCCACACGAAGTTGAGTTTCCATCTCCAGTGCCTTTGCGGTTTCAGTGAGGCCGAGCCCCAGGAGCAGATTCTTTAACAAGCTGCTGTTCTCGACCAACTCGGTCGTTCCTACATTAAATGACCGAGAGGAGTTGCGTTTGGTGCTCATTCTCCCAAGGGAACTTAGTATATTTTCCCCTCCCTGCATAGTGGCGATGGACAAAATAAACACCAACGGGCGCTAAATATATATATATATACGAAAATAGCACCAACTACCGTTTCACACCTGTGTGTCTACTGTCCCTTCCCACCTCCTTCTCTTTTCTCCCAACTGGCAACGAGAGGAAAAAAAAGGGGAAAGCTTCGGTCAAGTTAGGTGAAAACAATTTACCAAGTAAAAGCGTGATATTGACTCACACCAAAAGATTTGAACAGACGCAGCGGGTAAAGTGAGCTAGCTTCACAATATCCATAGCTTCCTCCGACTTTTTCGGGCTTTTCCTTATTCTTTTTTTGTCCTCGTTCCCACTCATTCGGATATCTCCAGGGTCATTTCGCCCCCTACTCCATCTCTCCCCTTCGTTTCTGTCCCTTCTTTGCAATTTTTCATCCAAACGCGTGACGAATGGCGAAACGATCGGAATAATATCCTGAGCCACTGCCAACTCACCTTTAAAACAAAACAAAAAGAGAAAACACAAACCAAAGGAAACAGAGGTTAACCAATCCTGAAGGATATGCTGCAACATACGTGCCCGGAACGCAGAAGCGCAGTGAAGAGTAAAGCGTATACGGTGCTAACAGTGACGAGGATGATGATATCATTCGCCTTGAGGATACAACCATGGGGGAGATGACCTGCCGCCGAAGGCACCTTGAAGTGTAAGGTGTTTGTGGCGCAGGAGCGCCAGTATTGTCATGAATTGCGCGCTCTCATCCGGTGAGTTCCAGGATGGAATGACGGTTGGAATAACGGGGAACATTGACAATAAAGATGTGCTGTTTTCCTTCTCAGCGCTTATGCCACCTCGCTTCTGCTGCACGCTGCAGCTCCTCAGGGCCGCATTTGCGCGACCGCCCCCCGACGCAGCAGTTTCCAACGTAGCCACGCGTTGGCGCCGCACGGATCCTAAGGAGGAGGGGGGTTCATTTCCTAGCGGAGAATAACCGTGACTTCCAGCGCCGCCATCCGCCACGTAGTCGATCACCCCCCGCTGAGCTTGAGGTAGTTGAATCTGCTCCATTCCAACATCGTCAAGATAGGCGTCTAACAGTTCAAACGCTTCCCCAGGTGTTTGGGTGACTGAAACAAGGAAGTCAACGGCGTTTTGTACTGTGGCTGCGCGTATCGGGTCAAGAGGCGAAAGCATTAATTCAACTTCACACAAAACGCTTAAGTACAAGGCCTTCACATCTCCTGTACAACTGACCACGGGGTAAGCGACACGGTTCAGTGGCCGCTGGTTCAGTGTCGATTTGTTCTCCACCCCAGTGAGTGAGGTTTGCACCTTTTTCGATGCGGCAACCTGTGTATGGCCTTGCACAGTAATCTTCTTTCGTGTTGTTTGTCGAAGAGGTTTTACAGAAGGAGTTGGTTTTCGTGGCAAGTTTGTCTGGAACTCATTGGGCGATACTCCAGCGAAGCTGCCGTTCACACTGCAACTGCCACGGTCTGGTGCCGGGACGGGGTTCGAAGTTTTCACCGAGCCGGCGCCTCGCAAAAGCATCGCCATGAGGCGTGTGATAACAAAGTGGCATTGCGGGAGGGGCTCAGTAGGTGCATCATCAAACAGAGACTCCGCCATGACCACTGCAGGATCATCCCGTCGGTAGTAATGTCCATGCCCAAAATGCGCCGCTGGATAGGAAGGTGCTGCTGGCGTTTGAATAAACGCGAGGCGACCGTCAGTTGCAGCAGTCCCGGAGGACCCCCCTTCAACAGCGCGGGCAGAACTTTTATCTAGACTGCACGCAAGCCTCGAGTACGCAGTTCCAGGTACCAACAAACCCCCGATTTCCTCTTTCAGGGTAGGAGGTCCACTATCATTCTGCAAGGTTCCGTTTCCATCATCCACCAACACACATGTCAGCGACCCCCGCCGCGTTATCGTCACCGGAGTCCCTTTACCACTCGCCCGCTTCTTGCGGTATTGTGGCGTCGTTGGAGGAAGAGTAGATGGGGCGCAGCTGTCAGGATTTACAACTTCGGTGAAATGTGCGGAGGACGATGCGCCAGCGAGAGCCGAGAAGCGACCCAGTAGTTCTTCTTCCAGAAGCAACCGATATATGTCACAAACCCACTTACGAAAGAACAACACTTGCCGCTGATCCACAGAGGAGGCAGCAGGGATCAGTAGCTCCAAAATGACGGTAACCACACGGAAGCAAAGGAGGGAAATTTCCTCCTGAATCTGTTCACGCATGGCTTGTGCGGCAAAGACACCACTATGAACCTCTTTGCTCACTGCTTGCAGCTCGACCCAGACACAATAAATAATCGTTGACCCGTCGCCGTCCCCGTATTGCTGCAGCGTTGTCCTTCCAGAATCGTCGATCACTGAAGTTTTCTCTTCTTCCTTCCCTTCGTCATTGATCCCTGACGTGAAATCTGCTGATACTGCAGGGCCAATACACCCCCCTTTTTGGAGGGAACGAAGCAGGGAGAACAATGCAATATCACCGGGGTACAACCCATTACTGGATCCTGACGAGAAGGCAATACCCGTTCCTCCCGTCTGCTCGTTTTCATTTGCGTTGTCTCCCAATGTAGCAATTCCGGCGTAGTTACTGCCACCCCCCACCGCAGAAAACGCGTTGGGGCGGACAGTGTTGCCCGCTTTCCGGCTCAAGCAGTCGTGGGGCAAACCAGAGGGCACCACATTTGCTCCGCCTTCGTCCGACGCAACATTATCAGCGCGCCACGAAAAGTCGCGGAAATAGCCACGGAGGGACGGAAATAGCACCGAGAGAAAATTCACTGCCTTCTGTGATGGAAACAAACCAGAAGGCATTGGGGAATCCCCCTTATTTGATCCCTCTCGAAAACAATTACCAGATGTTGAACGGTCACCCGCTTGGTCTTCATGCTGTCCATCCCCAAACCTCGTCAATGTGCTCTGCAGCGAACGGGCAACACAGGTTTCCCCACTAGCAAGCATATCAGCAAACACACTGAGGTACAGTGCAATCTTGTTCATGCTACGGATGGGGGTGGCGCTTGCCGAGAACGAAGAGGGGGCCGATGATTCTGCATTGAAGGAGCCATTGTCAACGCGGGTCATGCTTTCGTTATCCTCCACACTGTAACCACCACGCCTCAAGTTGAGGGAGTCCACGAGCGACACATGGCTACCAAGCCGCGAAATATTCCCGTTGCTATTCGCAATATTACCTTTGCTTCCTGCGTGACTGGACTTTCCAGAAACTGAGTAAACCGGTTCGTCGTGTGTGACACTAGACATTTGACGCTTGGCACCGGTAGTTTTGCCACTACATTTGGTTGGTTTCGAACCTAGTATCTGTACTATCATGGCTGCATCGTCCCTGGATAGTCGGCCCGTTAGTAACTCAAGAAACTCCTCCACATATTGTTGCCTTCGAACCGCTTCATTGCCACTCGACTGCAGCGGGTCCTCTGGGAAAAGCTGTTTCCCCCTCAGCGAGTACGGAGCGCAGTTTCTCACAACCTCACTGCAGTCATCGAGGCGTCCGACCGTCTCCTCTTGACCACCAGTGTTTGTAATAACACTCAGATCTACTGGAGGCGCTAATTTTACATCGCAGGAACTACAACTATCGGCACAGGTCTCTGTGGGGCTACACGTGTCCTGACAGTTTTTTCTTTTCGAGGGGGTGGTGAACGGGGGACGAGGAACCTCAATCGTAACGGACGGAGCGAAAGACTCCGACGCATCAGTAGTCTTCTTTGCCTCACCTTCTTTGCCGACTGAGTAACGGCCCCACAGCTGATCCAGCGTATGACACCTTTCAGAAAGTTCTGTCAATAGGTGAAAATCCTCCCGAAGAAGACTTTCCACCTCGTTGAAACGCCGAAGTTCCCCCAGGAGACGTCTCACAAGAGAATCAAACGCATGGACAAAAGCCCGACATTCTTCCTCTCTTAAATGTGGGTCAAAGCGGATTAGAGTTAGGGCGAGTTCCAGAATATACGTCTTGCTTACACTACATTCGTTTCGTTCAAGCGACTGCATCAACAGGGTGAAATCACCCCTTATCAAAGACGTTATGCAGGGAATGGATATGTTCGCATGCGATGCTGCGGTAGTTGTTTGCATTCCCTTCAATGGAGAAGATGCTGCCGAAAGAGAGTAACACTCCACAACTTTTTGTCAACGATGAGGTAAATTGGTGGTGTCAATACTAGGAGGCAGCGAGTAAGCGCACTAACCCTGTGATGATCCCACGACTGCCCTACTATATCAGCAACTTAATACCTGTCTTCACAAGAAACACCCCACCGCAGAAAAACCAAAGTTGCGTTTAATTTCTTCCACGGACGCTGGAGAAGAAAGAAACAGACACTGATAAATGCTCCCTCCAATTACCCAATACGACTTCAACTCTCTGCATATACACTTTAAAGCCTAGGGTAAACATAAGGTGGAAAAAGAGAGGACAGGGAGGAGTTTGATGGATGAAAGTTACCTGCAGGTGAAGCGCGTACTGACACGCACAAACACATCACATGACTCAAGAGAACCTTTACACCATCTGTCCATTATACGTAGTGATCCCTAACCACACCGGTTACTGTTGTGGCTATGGGTTAATTAAAGTGTCTCTTTACTTCATCCTCCTCTTTACACTTAATCGAAACATGAACTCACATCGCAAAAACTCCCTGTTCACTCATCATTCGTCCTTCGGTACTTCATTCAGTAACTTCCGCGGCAGGTTTAAGAACGTCTCTTTGCATCTTTGTCATGTCAATAATGTACTGTAGTGAAAAGTAGTTTTCCCTCGCTAAATCTCCCAGTGCTCTATGCCTCTGCAGGCTGCGCTGAAGCACCTTTAGTGGAGGTATGATTAGACTACGGTCGCAAGAAAAGCTTCCCGCACACTCGCTTGAATGCAGCAGGATGGACTGTGCCCACAACAGAGCGCGTTCAAGTCCACGACTTTCCTCCACCTCACTGCTCACCCACTTCAGTAACAACGAAAAAAAAACAGAGGGAACAGAAGAAACGGCCACAGGGATAGCACTTTGTGGCATCCTTCGCATGCACTCGATTCCAAGCATTCTATCTCCAAGATTCAGCGCGCCTATGAGCGCCATCACAGACTCACCGCGAGCCAACTGATCGCGCACCTGCTGCGTTGTAATGTTTGCAGTCAACTGAAGGGGCTGAAACCTCGGTCTCGCAACGTGGGTAGAAAACACCAACAACCCAACACTTGTTGCTGCCACAAATTCCGTACCAGTTGAAGCGAAAGCGACGGACATCGTACGGGCCGATAGAGCTGTTTGACGCTTGCCTGTAGCGAAGTGCCGATGCTTGCTCCCCGGCATCTCCAATAGTTTGCCACGTCGGAGGTGAATGTCGGTGTCATCCACATCAATATCGTCGATGTGTCCCGCTTCCGTCATTTGACGCCACTGATATTGTTCCTCCGCTCCTTGCACGTCGAGGTTAGTCGTAATCGGCCACTTCTTCAGCATATAACCCTGCTTCGCGTGGTATAGAACGATCCACTTAGAGTCTCCACCGGCAACAATTTTTTCACCCTCCGGCGAAAAGGCGATAGTCGTAAACCGTGCGTTATAATTGGCACTGCGCGGCCCAACTGACTTACACCATCCCCCAGCTGCGTCAAAACTAGTTTGAAACGTTTTAATCACTATTGGCTCCGTGGGCACCAATGTCTCGTAGACAGTAACTTCCTGCTTCATTGTCAGCACCGCTAGATAACGGCCACTGTTGCTGAACGATAAGCTGAGGACCTCAGAGCCAACGTTGGTCACCTCCACAGTGCCCTTCAACCTGTCCCCTCCGTCCCCATGCGCGAAGAGGTCCCAAACAGCAAGATTGTGGTCAAGTGAGCCGGAGACAAGGGCCGTACCTGATGGGTGGAATGCAACGCAGGCAATGGGCGCCTCGTGTCCCTGAAGCTGATCGATGAGTTTTCCCGTTTGCACAGCGAATAGGTAAATGCGATCTGTCTGTCCGCTCCCCACAGCTAGCACCTCTCCTGACGGATCAACCGCAACACAGGAGAGTTGCGCTTGTTCAGGTGCCGAATAGACACGAAAGTGGCGATACCGTACAAGATCGTAACCTCTAGCCGTGCCATCTCGGCTACAAGTGAAGAATGCATTTGTTGCAGCACTTGTCGCGATACCTGTGACAGGGGCCGTGTGCTCAGTGAAGGTCACGTAACACTGACCCGTGGACGCTCTCCAAACCTTTACCTTTCCATCGTCACCACCCGAAATTATACTGCTAGCGTCAGCAGTGATTGCAGTACGGTTAATATCATAGTAGTGCGACTGCTCCTTCAGGACATATGCCTCAGACTTCCAATCCCAGACGAGAATTTGTTTGAGGTGTGCACTTCCAAAAGCGATAAAATCGCCACTCGCATTGAATGCTGCAGCCGTAAGAGACTGCGCTGATATGGACAGTAAATGAACAAGGGGAAACTCTGCTTCACCGCTACCCCCCAGGGAGTGGATGGCGAAGATACCAGAATTGTATCCAATGGCTAGAAGCCCACGGGGTCGGTGGAAAGCGGTGACGGATACATTCCCCTTGTGCGTCAGCATATGTTTTTTGTCTACCTCGAATGCGTATCGAAGAATATCTGGAAGAAACGTATCATCAGCGACAGAGACACGCACACCCTCAATCTTCAGTTGCTCCAGCCGCTGCTTTTCAAGGAAGGATTTCGGAATGGCCGCACCCTCATCATCTTCCGCATGGGTATATTCATCTTCCTCACTTTGTGCTCCAACGCGGGCGTTTAGCTTTGCAGAGGCGATAGCTCTCATAACTTCTTGCCTCGTCGTTCGTGTTTGTTTCCACGTCATGACCACATTGTCGACCGACACACTCACTACACGATTGCAGGCACTATCAACAAACCATGCACCACAGACTGCAGCACGATGACCCACCAAAGCATTGTGTTGAAGAGCCATTCCTTTTTGTTGGACGCGGCACTGTCGAGGACAAATTTTCATTCGTGCGTCCTGTCCGCTGAGTAGGATATGCTCACTATCAGGAGTCCACTCAATGCACATGATCGGAAGTGTGAGCGCGTTGTGAAGGTTCTCCACACGGTGGCAGCCGTGGTAGGAAACAATGCGCTGAGCAGGGGCTGTGTACACCTGGAGGGTGGTGTCAAGAGCAAGAGCTACATATCTCCCGCATGGGCTGAACTTGACACAGGAAACCTCACAATCCGGCGGAAACGAAATGGTATCCAACACAACCGCCGCAGATAAAGAATAGAAAAAACCAACACCACGTCGGCCTATGGCCACTATAAGATCACCGTCAGACGATATGTCAAAGCATTGAATGTTGCTGTTGCTGCAAGGAAGTGAGTGATGTCCCTCTTGTTGCAGCTTGATGCTGGAGATATAGTTGTTGACCGGCGAGTACAACTGGCGGCCATCAGGGGAAAAAGCAACGTTGCCACCTGTGTATAGCATGCCGTGAACGGAGGCCAGCTGAAAGTTTGTCTCCATTCTTTTTCTTTTACCTTGCTTGTCGCGAGGTTGATGTTGCTGCAGCCGCTCGCTTCCACTACCCGTATTCACGTACGGTTGCCTTCACTTTCACCTGGACTTTATTGCTACCCGCAGGTTTCCAACGAACCAGAAAAATAAAACGACGAAAGAGGGGAAACCAGAGCGCATACATGAGGGATCAGCAAACAACAATTGCAACAAGCATCTGAAGAGCAAAAGTTACCTACGCTCCATTTTGAAGTGGGTTCACAGAAAAAAAATGACTCTAAACGGGTTATTAGCGCTATAAATATAGTAATTTAAAGAGATTATGTGAACCCACACGACTTCTTCCTCCACCCTTATCTTCCTTCATTACCGCTTATTTACTTATTCGCACCACTAGGATAATCGTATTATCTTTTCTACTCGGTATGATTTTATTTCTGCGAGGCGGCGCTACCACACCCTTCAGCACATGGTATCGGCTATCACTTCGTCGTCGAGATCCGCATCAAAGTGTCCAACTACACACCACTGTGTACTCATTTCCCGATGGAAGTCGGACATTGAAGGAATGGTTTGTGGAAACTGCGCCGACACAGCGTCATAGAAGTACTGCGATGTACTCATAAGAACCTCATCATTTGCGTCAACACGACGCAGTAATGGCGCATAAACTTCCATCTTCAGCTCGCTCGTTGGCACCAGGCCAGTTCCGACAAGCGCCGCAGTCGCGCGCAATATCCAAGTGACACTCAACTTGTCGCTGATTCCAAAACCCGCCGCAGAGCGAACAGTGAACATAGCTGCATTGACGAAGCTAGCATCCACACGTTCAACACGGCTGGCAATCACCGAGTACGAAAACGCAAAGCCACCGAGAGCGCTCGTACCCTTTGTGGACATCATATTCAGGGCTGTATCCCTCAGGGTAGAAAATTGTTCATCTGTAATACTGGCAGACCTACAGAGGGCGGCAACGGCAATACCAGCTGCAACAGCCGTCGCCGGTGTCTCAGCACGTTCCCATATAGGTTTCACAATATCCATCAATTTTGTAATATGGCTCAGGGTTTTACTGAGATTGCTGTAGCGCATGACTACGGAGATGAAGCGGCACATAACACCACGCAGTAAAGGTGAGTCAACGGCCCCTTTCTTTGCCACGACAGTGCCAAGAATAAGGTCAGCGTACCTCTCCGAGCGCTGCAGCAATTGGATCACAACGCGGAGCGCCAACACTCGAGCCTCCCCGACGTCACAGAGCGCTGCATTGAACATGGCGAGTGCCATGGTTCCCTCCACCATCGCCTCCTTACCACTTGCAGGGTAGCCCATTAGTTGAAGACATAATCTCACCACTGCAAGAACAACACCCCCATCGTTGCGCACAAAAAGAACTTTCGAGCAGCGTCCAGCGACGGTGTTTGTCGACCCAGCACTTACACGGCGTGGAGCGTACGTTAAGAGATCCTGGATGCATTCCACAGCCTGAACCTTTTGCATGGATGTACCGTAGTCAAGACCCCTGTTGTAGAAGGCCATAAGGGAGTCAAAGAGACGTGCTTGCCCGCCCTCACCGAGTACACTAAACTCGGGTTCCGTATCCGTGACCATGGCACGAGCGGTGACACCTAGAGTCTCTTGGAATACTCCCAGGTACTGTAGTAGATACCGTCCCACAGCGCGTTTGCTGGTGGTAAGATCTTGCTGCTCCTCCTCTTCCAGCGAGTCAACAATACGCCGTTCAATGGAGTTGAATAACTTTGGAATCATTGACACTGCAAGCGCCCTCATTTCATCGTTGTCACTGCCCAACGACTCGATTGCGGCTCGAAACACCGCAGAGAGGCTTTCGACAGATTCCGTAGAAATACCTAAACCAAAGGCTTCCGCAGCAGCTAGGGCACCGAGCTGCGTAGCTGGTGCCCGCAGCGCCTTCTGCCACTGCTCCTGTGGTATGTGCTCATACCCCTGACTGAGACCCGCAATGAACTTCTGATACGACTCGCTGGCACCATCCAGCCTCTGCACTAGAAAAGCTAGGAGTATTTTACCCGTGTCAGGAATGTACCGCCGCATCTGGTCATCCGCTTCCTCCACATCGAGAATAGTGTCCAAAAGTTCCAAGTTGTGCTGCACGTATTTGCTCTGTCGGTTGAGGTACCTGAATATAATCTCGAGTGCCACATTGGGTTTAACCTTTACCACCTCTACGACACCCCGAACGGAGGTTTCGAGTTGGGCCTCTGTGGCACTTTCAATAAGACCAGGTCCAACGATCTTTGAAACCTTCGCGAAGAGTTCACGGGCGCATTGCTGTACCTGAGGATCTTTCTCCTGCATACCTGGCAAAACACACCCCACAATCTGTCCCCCCATACCAATAAGACGTCGGCCGTCGACGTATCCAACAACACAAGTGAGACAAGTAAGAGCACCAAGCTTACTTCTGCGGTCGTCTTCCTTGTAGCGGTCGCACAGAGTGTCAATGAATGGTTCAATCATCTCGCTGAGGCGCGACGTGAATTCGATGGTCTTATTCGCCATCTCCGCACAATCTGGATTTTCCGATGGGGCGTATATGATCAAAAGGTCGATCAAACCGCTGAAAATTTTTTTGACAGCTCCACATGGACTTGCCACACATGCCTGCCACGCGTTGTTAGACTCTGTTCGCACGTTAAGATTGTGTTCGTTACGGCCACAGAAAATGGCTGACAAAAGTCGCACAAATCCCTCAGTACCAAGGGCCTCTTCAAGAGCTCCTAGAACGGATATTCCGCGCTTCTCAACACTGCGAGCGGATTCCACCTGTAGGATTTCCATGGCTCCCGTATCGTCGTCCGCTGCCGGCTCACCGTTGGTTTGTTCGTCTTCTTTTCCTCCCTTCTCACCATCCTCAGGACCGCGTTCCTTGACCGACTGAACACGCATTTTCTTTCGTATGTTCTGTACAATGTGAAGGAGTAACTTTGATGTTAGCAACAGGGAGCTGTGGCGCAACGTTGAGACCTCACTCAACACACCGTTCATCAACGGTTCAAGAACGAGAGCCAGATTTCGCGTGCCGTATAGGTTTATGATGCTTGAGCCTGCTGTCAATGCTACGTCACGAACACGGTCTGAAAAGTGGGAAAGACCTTCCAGAACCCACGGAAATGCCATTGGCAGAAGTTGCTGAAAGGTTGTTGGGTTGAGGGTGGAAGGGGCGTACACTACAATGTGCAAGAAACCTTCCCTCACTGGTGGTCGTTCGTCAAGCATGCCAGTTTCAATAACTGCAAATGAGTCGTAGAGGACGGCGTCACCACAGCTTTCTACAATTTCAACAAAAACTTGCGCAGCTCCCGCTTTCTCAACACTGCTACCGTGCGACTTGTGCAGGTTTGAAAAGCACCACGCCACGATTTCATCAACAAGGGTACCGCCGATTGCAGCTGCGAGGGCGGCAATCGCTTTTGCGCTGGTGGTGCGAGTCTCTGTTTTGGGATCCTCTGCAGCCTCCTCCAACAGCGAGACGAGTTGTTGACAGTATGGCTTGAGCGACTGGGTGTCGTTGACGAGGTTTACCATTGATGCAACAATCTGCGCCGCTTTCGGCCGTGTGTGAGGCATCTGGTTACTGAGTCCGCGGGAGATAATAGGAATGATGAGAGCAAGTGAGGCCGGATCTACAGCGTTCACAAAGCGTGTGTAAAGCAGAGTATCCAGCGCATTTTCGGTTTCAGTATTAGGTGAGCGAAGGGCGGCGAGAATGACTTCCACGTGCTCTCGGATTTCAGTATTAGATACGACACCAGCAACCCGCCGCAAGGCATTCATGGCTGCTGCCGACACGTTGTGGTTGACGTCGAACAAACAGGCATTAATATGCTTCGTAATCTCTGGAAGTGTTGCTGCTAACTGCTTAGGTGAACAAAACGCAACATAACCTATGAAGTTAAGTGGCGGTATGCGCATCTTTGCCTGATCCGCCGCGAGACCCTTCACTAGTCGAGGTATTAGTTGCCTCAAACCCACTGCGGTAAGAGAGCTAACCATCAACCGCGAGGCATCATCAGCGCATTCAGACACCTTTTGATCCTTGTCGGCAACGCCCTCCAGCAACCCACTAGACATCGCAAGCGCATAGGGTTCAAATTTCGGGCCCATAACTTCGGACAATACTTCAAGCAAAACCATTACACCCGAACGCTCGGCCTGTTTTTCACGCATAGATGCCTGCATCGTTTCCAATATGTTGTAGCGGCGCAGCGAAGTGAGTCCAAGTCCATGCAAAACACCGGCAACACCGTATGCATGTGCCTTTTTCTTGATGTATGAACCAGAGTGAAGAACCTGCTTCAGACACTTTTGAACAAACTCATCCAACTGGGGCAGCGAACACGCATCCTTGTTCTTTGTTACTTCAACCATCGAGTCACACACCGTGCGGTGAACCATTGCGGAGGTCGAATTATTGAGCGTGCTCCCTTGTTGCACAATTATAGACTCCAACAAAGAGTTTTCCTTCAGACGGCAGCCAATAATCGTTAACCACACAGTCGAAATGGCGAGGTAGAGCTCTTTATGAACTGGAGTTATATCCTTTGGTGGCTTACTTAAACGTACCTGCAGAGTTTGTGACATCGCTTTAAGGACAACCAATGAGCAGTCGTGTAATACGACGCGCCCACAGGAAAGCACCACGAGCATAAAGGGTTCCGTATTTGGTGACTCAACGATAGTGCATAAATAAAGAAGAACGTCTTGGAAAGCATCGCCTTTCAATGACGAAGAAAGTACCTCAATAGCCACAACCGACCCTAACCCCCCAATTTTGCAAATGTCCTTGAGCCATGAACGTTGCTGAACATCCGTTGTATTGGGTAATAGAAAGAGCTCGCGCATTGATGCGCTTATGCGAGTTGCGTGGTGTTTTTGTTGCTGACCGTAGGCTTGCAAAAAATAAGTGAGATCATTCCAGTCTGTCGGGCAAAGAGTAAAAGGGTGGCTTGAGTTTTGGGTGATACCCCGCATTGACCTTACAACATCCGTAGAGGAGTCATGAAGAAACACCGCAGCTAGGGTTAAGGCACGACGGCAAGTCGAAAAGTGTGAAAACCTATGATATGCTGCCGCGGTTACTTCTTTCACTGTGTCTACCTGGTTGAAGAACCCCAGCTCCAGAGCAACAAGATGAGAAGTGGGAATCATTTCCATCAAAAGGTTGATCCCCTGTTGCACACTCTTAAACAGCGAAGGAAACCTCTGCAATATCGTGTACAGCAACTGTAGCGTCTCCGTCGGCTGCGGTAAGTTTGCCTGACCAATGTTCTGAATCAACACACCCATGATTTGGTGTTGAGTTGCGAGGGGAATTGTTGTACGAACAGCTTGGCTTCCACGACCGGCTTTGAATGCTACATGTGAGAACGGGAGCAGCACCACGAACAGCGGGGGAGGGAGCATTTTTGTCATTGACTGACGCAAATACGTCGCCATAGTAGAAACACGAGAAACATCGTCTACAGAGAGTGAGGCTTTTCCCTCTAACTCAGCAACCGTTCTGGACATGCCCTCAGCTATGTGTGCAAACGCTGTTCGTGAAAGGAGTCCAGCAATAGCATCAACAAGCAACCGCTCCAGTACTTCTGGCACATCGTTTCCACTCAATGTTTCCTGCAAATAGGGAAAAAGTACCGCCACGCACTCGAGGGGGAAGTCGCCTGACGTGCCTAGAGTACGAACAGTCACAAGGGCAGTTTTCCGCTGTAACAGAATATCCTCAATAACCCTGCTGTGCTTTTGGATCTCTTTGCGGAGCTCCTCCCGACCCTTCTCAAGTGCGGCGGCATCCCTTCTTTTCATATCCTCAAAGTCATCCTCGGCCATGCCTTTGGGTGGTTTGGAGGGATAAGTTTTTAACAACTGCCGCTCTCGCAACGTCTTTTCCTCGTATTGCAACATTGCCGCCGGGGACGCAGCGGCTATCGCCCGGTCTCGCATATCCAAGGCAAGCATATACTCCACTGACTCTTTGACTGCATCAAGGAGCTTGTTAAAAATTATTTGTGACGAAGCAAACCCGGTCCTAGTTCCTAGGAGTAACACCAAACCGCGACTCGCCGCCGTGCGTAAGTGGACAGATTCACTGAAGTACCCACAGAGCCCATCAACAAGTGCATCGTGGTGCAAAACCAGGAGATGTCTGTGTTCTCCGCTGAAGAGCGAATCAAATAGCCGCCGCTGGACAACCTTGGAGCTTGTCCGCATGCGTCCCAAGACCGAGTCGTTGTCACAGAAATAGTAAGGGTCTTCACCCTGAATATGATCATGGCCACAACAAATCACAAGTTCCCGAAGCGCGGTAGGAACTGCCATCTTGGCAGTGTGTTTTAGTAACGCCGAGGCGACGGGTAGTAGCGCACCGCAGGCAGAATTCGACAATATGTTTGTTTTTTCTTTCTCCTCCAGCCCGAATACAACATGGGTAACACTGTCCCATAACGCAATAGCGGCACTTGCATCACTTGCAAGATCCTCTACAGAGTCTGAGAGGCGTCGGCGCAGTAACCCACTTCTGTGCGTAAGAAGAAGAGCCATTGGAGAAAAAACAAATACGTTTGCGAGCGCAACCGCCGTCTCCGCGAGGGCATCCAACTCGTCTCTACTCTCCCCAATCCGTGAAACCACATCAGCCCGGCACAAGACTGTGCAAAGTTTAGGGGAAACTTTTGCTTTACTTTCTACAAGAGACCGGAGCGCTATGAAGGCAGCTGGCCTATAGGCATCCACTTCCTCACAACTATCAAAGAGAAGTTCATTCAACCCCTCGATAACATCGCTCGGTGCCCGCTTGGGGGAAATATACAGTGCCATGGCCCATCTCACCTCCTCATTACCTTTGGCACTTTTGAGCGCGGCCCGCATTTCGTCCACGACACGGTTCTCCACACCACTGACCTGAAGCAGCCTCCAGGCTGCTTTAACAGCATCTGCAGAATGACTCACCAAATCTCTCTCTATAATCTTTACAATGTCTTCCTGACGGACCCTTAAGCGAGACGTTTCGGATGATGCACGCAAAACAGCACTGGTGAGGATCATGATCGATGCCTTTTCCGTTGAAGCGCAGCATTTTTGCATAACGGCAGCGGCGGCCCGAACAAACAAGGGTAACAATTCTTCCTCCATCCCTATTCCAAGAAAAATCAAACAGTAGAGTGTTTCCCATTCCTGTGCGACCTCGGGGGTAAGTATCTTCCCTTTGTTCACAAACGGCATGAGCAACTGGAAGAAGCTGTCTTCACCATGGGTCATGAAATAGCCTCTCTTGTCACTCACAGGAAGCGCCAGGATGACAGTCAGGTAATCGCGGGTGCTGTTTAACGAACAATTAGTGAGTCCCATGTTGTAAAGACATAACTGTATCACCTCTTCCGCTTTATCGACCAGCAACGATCCGGGAACAGGCCTCTTTCCAAGAAGGTGAAGCATCAGCATCGGTGAGCTCTTCACTGTCTGCTGCACTGTTTCCTTCGAAATAGGGCATGACCACGAGGGAAACACGGACAGCGTCAATGCTTGCGGTGGTGGAAGTTTCTCAATGAGGGCACCCCATTTCTCGCGCAAGTGGTTGCAACTCTTTTCCAGAATCCGCCGAAGCCGCCGCATGGGACCACACAACAATACGTTTTCATTGCCAACGGGTATGTTGAGGGACAAACTTGAAAAAGAGTGTTTCCTACACGCTGCATGAAGCTTGGCGTAGTGCAGAACCACCGTAGCAAATATGTTCAAGAATAGTGTTTGCTCTTCTCCCGCTTGGGGTACGGCATCTCCCTTAAATAACGGTGGCGCCGCCGCTTTGAGAATTTCCTCCGCACAGCGCAGTGCAGTGCGGGAGTAACCCATAGGTAAGGTCGCTGTTTGGTGAAGAATGCTTGTCCACTCTTCACGCGTCAGCGGTGTGTCCCTCACGACGAGAGGGAGAAGTTGTCGTTGCAGCTGCCGCTGGTACCTGATAGGAAAGCTTGGTATTTTTGCTGCACCCAACACACATTGAATAACAGACACTGCGGGCAGGCGCTGAAGCGGTCGCGCGGCCAATGCGTTAATGTTCTCAGGTACTTCGGTTGTACGTAGCCCCGCCTCCTGTTGTTCTTGAACCCCCTTCACATATTGGTTAAGCAAGGCCACCTCACGCTCAGTGAGGGGATGTGAGTAATTGAAAAGTACCTTGACAGCACGCGGGATGAGCGGAGAGCCTCGCTGAAATGCTGCAACAACACCGCGAATATCCATGTTGCTTGCGCCTGTGCCCCTGCTAATGGTCGCACCTGGTTTTATACTTAACGATACTATTTTTTTTTTTCCTCCCCCGTTTATTTTTATTTGTTGCTTGTCTGCTACTTTCCCCTCTCTGATATGTAAGCACATTCCGGTAAACCGAAAAAAAGCGGGGGCAAACGAGCACTTGGTAGCGTGAACTCAAACAGTTTCACCGTCGCAAATCCTTCAAAGTAAGGTTAACAACAATGAAAGAGGGAATTTGCACAACACCTGCAGGAAAGAAAAGAAGCTCCATGTCGATGAGGTTTCTAGTGCCCGCTGCAGTTAGGCCGTCGAGAGGGATATCTCGGGAACCGAGCTTAAACATGCAGTGCGAGGTTTCAGACGCCGTCCCATAACTCCATCACCCTCTTCCTCATTCGAATTGAGAGAGGATGCACGGTATGATGTTGTGGGAAGAGAGTACACGCAGAATTCAAAAAGGTAGCGCAGAAGCCATCATTCGACCACTTGGGGAATGCAAAACATACGCCCTTCTTCCCTGGTCATCATTCCGCGCTTCCACGTCGTTGTTTTCGTATGTGGCGGAAAAAAAAAATTTTTAAATCTAAGTTTTACGTCACACAGTAAGGCCTCCACCAGCGCGAGCGGTCACTCCACTTTCCTTACGGAGCCCTCAAGATTTCGCACATTCCACCATATTTGCCCAACGTGGCATACAACAGCTAGCACCGCTGCAGTTGGCGGGCAGCTAACGAATATCAGACAGACCAAAATAACACCTGCAAGTGGCAGCGGATCGGTTTGCGGCAGTTTTGCGCAATGTGCGTAAATGGGAATGTGAACAATGGAACTACACGTGCATGCCATGGTAATGATCCACAAAGCAACGTACGAGAAGGGCCCCAAGGTATAGGTCCCATACCCACCCTTTTCTATGTGGACAGCGTGGCACGGTATGATGGCAAGTAGCAGAGCCAAGTTGAGAACCAACATGATCGTTGGAAGACGAAGAAACATGCTTTTGCTTTTCGCACCAATATTCACGAGGACAAAGCACTGCGAGATCCAACATACGACAAGCCCTGCGTCGATACACCGTAGAGGAATCAGTTGCCGTGCCCACGACTCAGGGAGTACCGCATTCAGGAGGGCAGGTGAGAATGTTGCTTTTCCAACATTAGGGAACATAAGTGATATCCAACTCGTAAGAAAGAAAAACAACATTGCCTCGTCAACAGACACAAACCGATTGCCCCATATGAAGATATTTTTCTCATAGTGGAGCGTGTGCGAAAGAATCGTGGGCAGGGCCACAAGGGCAGTCGTGACTGCAACATTGGAGAACGAGAATCCAAGTACAGACATTGAAACGCAGGTCGACATCAACGAAGTAACACAATCTAACCCGTGGTCTAGATATTCACCAATGTTGCTGGTTTTCTTCAAGCGACGAGCAAGGCAGCCGTCAGTATTATCAGCAACACAGTAAATAAGGTTGAGAAACCCACAGAGTAGCAGCATGGATGTGGGTGTAAACACAGAGTTAAAGTATGGCTGCAGCATTGATGGGTAAAGCGGTGAAGGACCCGGGGCATCCATCCACTTAGGGCTTTTGATCAGAAAATACGAGCCGGGAACAAACGTCGCGAACGGGGGTTCAAAAAATGTGTTCAGTGGCATAGCTGTAAGCAGTAACAATGATGAAACGACTGTTGCAAAAATACCGGTTAGCGTCACTTTGTTTGGGGTCCATGTTGTTGGGTAAAGCGATGCCGCATATTTGTATACCGGACTCAATACATACTCGAAGAGGTACGACAGTTGTGGCACCACCGGCGACGACAGGTCCTCGCACCGCGTAGAAGTGAGTAAGTCTACTACTCCCATATATTCTCCCCTCCTTCCGCTACGTTTAGTGTTTCCCTCCAATTTAACGCGAGAGGAGGCGTGATACTAGGTGCCCGGTAAAATACAAGAAGCAGATCCTTTGTGCACGTACTTACGTAATAAAAATATGAAGAAAAAATAAATAGAAATACGCTATCAAATATAATTGATGCCTGTTGTCCTTCCTTCTTTCCCTTCTCTTTCACGCTCACCCTCTAGGGTTCCCACAACGGGAAGAGTGATCAAATGGAAGGGGAAAAACACATCTGCGTAACGTTTATTGCGATAAAGCATGTAACCATACACTTACAGAATTAACTCCCATCGCGACTAGTGTACCATCATCAACCCACGTCCCCCAATGTTTTCCTTTACGGCGTGAATGTGGTCAATAATTCGATTGTCTGCCGTCCTGCAGATATATACGACAAGGCGGTTGTGTATCCCATGCGTATTGAGCAGCCGCCGCATCATCTTTGGACTCCATTCGAACTCTGTTCTTCCGTCATACGAACAAGGTTCAATGACATTGATTGTAGAGTCCCCCTGAAAGTATTTCAATTCCACCGCGAAGGCACGGTCGTTATGAAAGTCACGAAACCCAGCCACGAGACCGTGGTCGTGCATTACCCGCGCGCATCCTCGTGTTTCAATGGTGGAAGGTACGACAACGAACCGCTTCCGTTGCTCCGTTGCCTCCCGAATCCGATGACAGAAGTCATATATTGGAGTATACAAGTTCTCCTCCCGCCTGCGCGGCACGCGCTTTTCTATCTGGACTCGGTCGTCATCCTGGACACTCGGTTTGTCGTACGTCCCGTAGTATAACGCATGGTCCCCCTTATGCTGAAAGAAAAGCCTCGTGATAGGATCAGCAGGGAGGTCGCGCCGGCGCTCTACTCCCGGTAAATCAACGAGTGGGGTTTGTGGTACAGCTTCATGGGAACTGACTGCCTCACTGCGTTGCAGTCGCGCCTGCATTGGCATTCGCTCCTCCTCCAGCAGCGCGTTCAACTGCTGGCGGAGCAATCTCTCATCCCGTTTGACATCGTTGGCAACAGCGAAGAGGCTCCCTTCTCGCTCTCGCTTCCCATGCAGAAGACGATGCCCTTGCGCCGCACCTAAAGGGGGCACCGCCCCGTAAACCTTCGCCAGAGAAAGAAGCGACTGGCGGAGCATTCTAAACAGCTAATCCACTTCCTCAAGGTCCGCAGGTACACGTCGAAACCCTACCACTTACCTATTTCACAACAAAGATACGTCCCCCTCTTCGGCGTGCAGCTTCCAAGGCGAAAGCGCCCCTATCTGTATCTCTTATTTACCAGCTCTCACCTTTCGCCGTGCCACCGCGAATGAAATTGTAGGAAGGTTTTACAACTCGAAGAAAGTGGTGCACTGGCCGGCAAGAAAATTTGAATAAACCACTGGGTTTTTCTAGTGAACCGTACCGTAATTCCGTCCACAGAGTTAAACCCTGTCAAGCGGCGAAAAGTGAGGAACTGGTATCGAAAAAGGAAGAAGAGTAAAAACAAGTACAAGCACTAGGTAAGGTGGTCAACGGGTAAACCGCTAGGTTTACTTTCACCCAAACAGTTGTTACCTAGGCATTTATTTTCCTCTTAATGTTGCACCAACGTGTTAGCAATCGTCCATCCTTTACACAAAAAATATTATAAACGCATCACAGCTGGTGTTAACCGAGGGCATCGTTTGAATCGAATACCCTGCATTTAATGAAGGAATGCATCCATTTTGGGTTCACTTGCAGTCACAACTTCCCAAAAAGAGACGAGCGGTATCGTAGCTAAATAACATGTCGATACATTTCGTACGTTGAGCCTTCATCGGTCCTACGCTCGATCCGTATGATGCTTCCGCGGGGAAGGTCCAAATACTCAACCATTGGGTCGTCGTTAAGTATACGCGGAAGTTGCGTAATCATCAGCTTCCTTTGCTCCAGGAACGCCCGGACTTCAACATCCGTCATCGGCACGTGTTTCGGCACCGATTGGTGCCTTGATATGTTGTATGCGAGCTCATCCTCCTCGAATACCTGAATCCGAATAACCTGCCCTGTTGTACCGGGATGGAGGCCGCCTCCCGCTTCACGGATACTTCGCCGACCTCCGCGAACCTTAGACCCAACCACAACGATCATAGAACTGGCATTTCTCCGTTGTGCCACCTCTCGAAGGTTATTTAGGACATCCACGCCAAGTGATTGAACAAAGAACGCACACAGAATTGTTTCGTTCTTTTTTCGACTAGAAGGCTCGGCTGTGGGGCCCCTTCCATCCACCTCATCTTCCGTTTTGCAACTGATTGCCCCACCCCCGAAACCGATTCGAGAGGATGACCCCTTACACACAAGCTCCAGCGAAGAGTAAAGGAAATCTTGTGAAGCATCACGGAGCGCTTTTGTACGCTTCGATTTCGACGGATCCTTTCCCGGCCTCCCTTCCTGCTTCGCCTCCTCTTCTTCTTCAGCGGTCGTCTGCCGGTGACGTTGTAAATAAGAAGAGCATCTTTGGGTAAACCACTGGTAATTCAGGCCATCCGTTATATCGTACAACCTTGAATCGCGGATTGCATTGGCAACATCGGACGGATGACTTACGACAAAACCACGGTCAATGGCCATTTGAATTACAGTATTGAATGCGCGGTACAACCGTATCATCTTGAAACTTTTGACGGAATCCATATTGTAGCGTGCTGGAGAACTAAACGAGGGAGGGTATAGTTGCTAATGGGGGTATGCTTGTTCCGTGTTGTACTGCTTTGTCTGGACTATTAAACGGAAGAGCCTATATTTTAATGCGCCACCCTGCGTGCACATAATAAAAGGGCAGGCAGCGAGAATGAAATGGTAAAGAAAGATGTATAAGTAAGAAATTTTCGCTATTCGGCAACGTAACAGTATGTGGTGAGTTCTGACACAACAAAGGCATTAGAAAACTTGTTGCGCCATGCACACCTTGTTATAAATGGGTAGAAATAATACTGTCATATATATATATATTTGTGGTTTCGTTAAGGGCTTGTGCCAGAACGAAACAGTCGCAGCCGTGGAAAGCACAAAGGATACCGCGTGACCCCTACACTACCTGTCGGTACGTAACGTAGAAACCGGCCGATACGCTCTTCCGCTCGATTCGTACGACGCGACCGCGCTCCAGCCCCAAGTAAGCTGCCACAGGATCAGTTGAGAGAATACGTGGTAGCATGTTTAGCTCCAATGAATGAGCCTCAAGCATCTCCTTGACCTCCTCGTCCTCTAGCTGTGTATGTTTGGGTACCAATTCGTGATGAGTGATATTCACCACAAGGTCATCCTCGTCGAACAGCTGAACCTTTTGACCAGTGCCGCTACGGTTGATGCAATCCACATAACGCTTAACTGTAGCATTTACCTTCCCATGTGTTACGATGATTACGCGTTCGCAATTCGCATCCATTGCTGTTTGGCAGTACCCCTTCATCCCCTCCATTCCTAGTTCAGAAGCAAAGAACACCATGGCCCGACTGCGGTGCGTGCCACCGACACGTTCACACGGTACCGTCATGCGCTCACGGTAAATCCTCCTCCCCTCTCTGTCTACATATTGCTCACAGAACTGTCCAACCGTCTCCGGGATGATGCTGCTCGGGACTTGATACTTCCGGTCCCTCATCATCTCCCCCACCGTCCTCATCACCCGAAACATACGATCATAGACAAGCTCCTCTTGGCCGATGGCGTAGCTTTCACTGCTCATTGTATGTCGTCGCTGGTTTCCCCTATCCTACCTACAGATTGCATTAGCGTAACGAAAAGCCAACAACAGAAAATGAGACGGAAAGTCAACCAAACATCTTGTCAAAATAAAAGGCAATGATCACCACAGGACAAAGGAGCACTCAGCTGCAAAGTACGGAAACCTGAAGGGGATAAGCAAACCAGTGAAAAGGTGCAATGAAATTGCGCTTAGCCTACCGGTAGCCCACCGTGCACACATATAAGTAAACAAATGAACAAACACAGAAAAAGCTGTGTTATATTGACTCTATCGCTCTGGATAAGATTTCATCCCACTCTATAGGTAAATAAAAAACGTTGCACCACGACTCTTAGGTGGGCTTACTTACACAGCCTTAAAGCAGCAGGAGGCACTCATCTGGAATAAAAAGGGGGAAAAGATCACGTGCCAGCAGAAACCTTAACATTCTGCTCGCTGCATAACAATCACTTACAACCATGGAAGAGGGGGA
>NW_027124845.1:20919-21096 GCF_001457755.1 Trypanosoma equiperdum | reverse complement strand
AGAAACCTTAACATTCTGCTCGCTGCATAACACTTACAACCATGGAAGAGGGGGGATAAAAACTTAAAACCACAACACGTTTCTGCTCCCATGTGCGTACAAAGAAACAGACAGGGTGGAAGCAGGAGTGTTTGTACCAAGGTCGTTGCATCACGGAGGAAAACTACTTCCGTTGAT
>NW_027124845.1:4896-20909 GCF_001457755.1 Trypanosoma equiperdum | reverse complement strand
AAAAAAAAAACAGAGAAGGACAGAAAAGGAAGAGGAAGATAGGAAAGGAGCCACATTCAAAAACAACATTCACACTGGTGCGGCTGGCTGGACACGGCACGACACCACAGAGAAATCAAAAGGGCTTCTGAGTACTAAATAAGGTTAAGAAAAGTTGTAAACTAAGGACAAAGCTAGGTTTTTAAATAATTGGCTCCCTTCCCCACGCACACAAACACACCCGTCTGCAAGTAAAAACTAAAAAAGGAGCGGGTTGAAGGCTGGCGGCGGCTACCACTGGCCCCTTCCTCCCGCCTTTTGTATTTTCCTTCAGTAAGTGCCTCTGATATGATTACATCTACTGAAATTCGGCAGGCAATTCATCACAAATCTGTAATTTTATTCGTTATGTTAGCAGCGGCTCCAGCTACTCGTCGGCGTCTGCAAATGTGAGCGAGCATTGTCGACTGCAGTCACCGGCACAAATTATTCACTGCCAAAGTATATGTGCAGCATACGTTAGGTCTCCAGTTCCTGACAACGACAGAGGTAGCTATTAAAATACTACAACCTCACACTACGCCCCTTTCCTTCTTCTCCACATATACCTATCAGCGGCCGGTATTTACCGCGGCTTTTCGCTGAGTCGTTCTATCTGCAACCGTCACTGCGTGGGATCCGATACGCGGCAATTGCTTTATTTCTTTTTCGCACCGTCACAAATACATGCGAAGCAAGTCCACTGGACAACACACTGCGAACATCCCTGATTGTGCGAACACGTTTTCCATCTACCTCCATAATAATATCACCCCGCTCAATACCGGAGGCAGAAGCTTCTGCCGTTTGCGCCTCAACGGTAAGTCGTTCAGGGGAGATAACTAGCCCTATGGGTATCCACTCCGGCATCATTGGCTCTCCTGTTTTGAGCCTGATTTCGCACGAGGGTGATTGCGAGCGGGCACCTGTGCTGCAAGGATTGGCTGAAGTGAAACGTAATTGGTTGTTCAGACTTCTAGAGCGCTGCGGGTACTTGGTCATTCCGCCACGCTGAGTCTTTTCAGGAGATGAAACACGGCCTTCGGATGATACCCTCCTCAACCTCGATCCCGCAGACGGTGCTCGCTGATTTGCGCGACCTTGCCTTCCATACTCATCCTTTTGCTTTCCCTCCTCACTTGTTCGATTAGTTACCGGTGCGGATGCCACGGGCGTCATTTTTCTCCCTCTCCCCCCTGTTACAACAGCAGGAGATACCATTTTCCCCTCTCTGGTCGCCGATGGATCCCTTCGAGGTACGCTTTTGGAAATGGAGCGCGGCGCTGCACCTGGCTGTGACTGGGTTCCACTGTTCCTCTTCAGTTCCTGTAACCGTGCTCGCAGATCACTCACCTGTGGTCGAGATCTCTTCTCCGCAACCACATCCTGCGATCTATTGCTGCCTCCCGTTGTCGGTAGTCTCTGCGCTTCCCCACGGGAGGGATTCTTCAGTTGCATGTAAAGGGTCTTCGGTTGCTTAACCGCTTGGTGACCCTTCACTCGTGCATAGAACCGCCACTTGGCGAAAAAACGAAGCAGCAAAAACTTCATGACTGCACGTGTCATAACACGGACCGCAGTTTCTATGAACGGAGGAATTGAGCGCGCCGTGCTACTCCGCGGAGCAGTACGAGCACTAGGTGACCCGCCCTCGCTCCACGGCGTAAAATGCCAGCGGCGCTCCTTGTTGGACTCGCTACGAGATAGTAGAGAGGGTGAACGTGATTCAACACGTGCGAGGGTTCGTTCACTACACGGTTTCTTGGGGGGGAAACTTTCAGACGGTTGCTCACCGGCCCCTGGTATGTGGTCCTGGTACGAGCTGTAACGCGTTCCGTCCTTTCCACGCCAAGTTGTGGTAAGCTGTTGGTCCAGAGTACGATTCGTAGCGCGTACCACTGAATGAGGGCTGCTTCGTTGAGAGGAATTAAAACTACCAATATCAGCAGAGGCTACAAGCAGTGCTGGGACGTTAATGCTGCAACTCAATGGTAGAAGTTCTGTGTCACCATAACGGTCAAGGTGAGAATTGCTTTGCCGCAGCTCGCGGACGCTGACACCTAGTTTCATAGCTACGGCTCTCAAATTCATTTCTTGTTTGACACGGCGTGATGGGGGTGTTTGACTTCGTAGGGACGGCGACATGCTAAGTGTTTCTGTGAGGGGCCCATACCGTGGGATGTGGAGCCTGGCAGACTGGGGCAGGGGCATGTCGACGTCAAACGTGGCGAGGTGCGGATTTGAAGCGATAAGCAACTCGAGCGGAACGTCGTGCAGAAGCGCGATATGGGTAAGTGTTGCGGGCTCGTTGTCTGGCGTAAGTGAATCTTCGTGAGAAGGAAGAAAAAATTCCTGCTGTTGTCGCCAATCGATACCAGCTATATCACTACACTCATCCTCTCCTTCAAGTGGATTACTACCTCCACCATCGACAAAGAGCTGAGCACTCGTGTTCGGCCCCCGTGGCGTTGCACAACATTCCTCTTTGCTCAATAAATCATTTGGTGGTGCAGTGGTCACCACATTGTTTTCGTCGATACGATCGTGCAAACCTCCCGCTCCATGCGCAGCAG
This sequence comes from Trypanosoma equiperdum, assembly GCF_001457755.1. NCBI lineage: Eukaryota > Euglenozoa > Kinetoplastea > Trypanosomatida > Trypanosomatidae > Trypanosoma > Trypanosoma equiperdum. The sequence goes on along the minus strand of NW_027124845.1, from coordinate 18,318 downwards.
CACAGTCAAATCGGACGGCGGTCGGTTTGTCATGGTTGAGGCAACGCTTGTGAATTTTGAGCACTTGAGGGAAGTCAAATACAGCAATAAGAGCATTTATTTCATCCTCCAATAGATAGCGGTCGTGCACCAACCCAAAAACAATACTGTTATCCTCGTGGGAAAATTCAACGTCCTTCACACACTCCCTCGATAATTCAAAAAGTGCAGTGACTTCGGACGAAAATGTCTGAATAATATCATCTTCAAATCTGCTAACTGTTATATCCCAGTCAGTACCAGAAAATGTCTTTTTGTGCCGCGTTGTGAGGAGCTGCAGGGCATCCTGTTGACTGGCGTACGGTCGCCGTTGTGGAGGTTGAGGGGGCAGTTGGGAGAGCCATTCCCGGTTAATGCTCTGCTCTTGCGGCAGAACGGAGGTTTGTTTTTTCGTTACATCGCATGATTCTTGCGGCTGTGAGGAAGAAAACAGTGAAATGGGGAGTAAATCCTCAGAGAAGCTATTTGGCTGAAGTGACGGTGAGTTACTGATGTCATCCCCCTGGTTCGGTAAGGGGCCAGCACCGTGTGCCTGCGACGCATCGTCGGCATCATGACTTTCCACCCCAAAATTCGCTACGGAATTACCGGGTGCAGCATCTGAACTAGCCAAATTCAGTCGTGCCTGAAACAGTGTCGGCCCCTCCCCGCCTGTACCAAGAACCTCACTTTCTCTCTCAGGTGGTTGCTGCGGCCACCGCACCGTGTGCCCAACAGGATCATAATGAAATGCCTCGTTAGGACTAGGTGGACCAGAAGAAGGCGCCTCCTCTTCCCTCAACGTGATTGGAAAGGTTGAAAGAGTGGACTCGTCATTTATATCGTTGTACCTCTGTAATTTATCCCCGTTCCAAATGCCGTTCCCATGGGTATTCAGAGGGGCGTCATCTAGTTCACAGTGGCCATTATTGGCATCTTTTACGGCTGGGGAGCTGGCAAAGCCAGCACCACCAGACTCCAGTTCCTCCTCCAATCGAGTATATTGGGCAAGCAAGCCCGAGAACTCACATTGCCGTAGAAGCAGCTCGGCTCTGGCGTCATCTACAGAGGCAGGAAGTCGAATGTGAAACTGCACCCGCTGCACAGCACCGCTCCCACATTCTGTGCCAACGTCGAGAGCGCGTATGTTCCAAACAGAGTGGGCGTTGATGCCAAACGCCTCACCTACATCCTTCGCAAAGATATCCTTCCACGTGCAGCGCGTTCCATCAATATCGTCAACTATCGCGTTCTCCTCGAGCAGCAGGCCCTGCCAGAGAGGTCCGCGGAATGATTTGCTAAGTACGGCAACACGGAACTTCCCTGTTGTACTACGGTAACCGTTGCTCTCTTCCTTCACTGTGCTTAATCCCTTTTCATTGCGGTGAGGCAAGTTAATTGCGCTATCTTCGTGACATATAAGATAATTTGTAACTATATGATCCTGCGTTTGTCTACAAAGTTCTGAGTGCTCCAGTAAGGGTTCCGCGGAAAACTCGTCTGAGGGCAATTTGACGGCTCGTGGAGCCACGTCCTCCCCACCTTGGGTAGAAAAGGTCAAAACGGGCGTAACAGAGAGGGTCGAGGCGACTGTAAACACCACATCTAGAAGTTCTTTTACTGCAGCGTGGGCCCGCTCCGTTATAACACGTCGCCCAGTAGAGCTATCGCCCAGTAAGCCGACGTGCTTCACACTGCCGAGCGTGGAGTTTACGCGCCGGACGCGCTCCCGCAGAAGCTGGGATTTACGCACAAACAACGCGGTATCAACTATCCTCGGTAAAGCGTAACCGTTAATGTCGTTGAATTCATTTGCAGCGTTACATTGAGGAGACTTTAAGCTTCCACCTGAAGCCGTCTCATTAATACTACACAATTGCTCTAGTAAAACTCGTGAATGTTCGCGCAACAGCATGCAAACGGCGGCAAGTTTCTTCTCCATGGGCAAATGTGGTGTTGTTGACGTCTCAGAGTCGCCCGTTTGTCCTCCCGCAGCCACAGCACGTAGATCTGCGTTTGTAAGTACCTCCTGGAGTATTTGAATAGCTTCGTTGCATGATTGATCCATTGCGCGACACACAGAGCTTAACAGAGCGCTCTTACACTAACCTTCCTTGAAGGTTTTCGTTTAGCTATCAACAAAAGGTATACACACAAAATGAAATGAGGGGAATGATGTTCAACAGCATATCATACAACAAATGCACTCAGCAGGGGAAAAAAATTATGCATGTGTTAAGGAGCTCGGGGAAATGTACACACATACATATGCGTAAAAGTAAAGCCTCCACAGTAGACAACTCGTTTGAGATACCCAAAATCCAAACCAAGAACAGTTTCTTTACGCCCTTAATGAGTGTTAACATCCATTTTCTCCTGTTCTTGCACGCGTAGTTGGCTCCAAGGAATTGCACCCAACTCCAGTCGCTTGCGTTCCACGAGAGCCATCACATCAGCAGGTGTCAAGCAGGCGTCATCTTTATATCGCTTCCTGTCAGCCGCCAACTCCCCGCTCTTCTTTTTGTGAGAAAGTCCGGCAAGGTGCTGTTGGGCCGTGCGGCTGTCGCTGCAGTATATATTGCAGCAAGGGCAATAATACGCACCTGTTGTGCGCCCAGAACCTTGCGCCTGAAGCATACTAAAAAATATAATATTTGACACAGTCTGCGTGTTGAGTTGCAGTGTTGTTGCAGACAGTTATATTCACTTTTGATCAAAACAAAACTGACAGCCGTTGCTCTAGCCGTCACACCTGACTTAACGCGACTACCCCTTTTTTCTATATTAACTAAGCCACTTCCTGAGCCACACAGATCAGGTTGCCTATGAATAAACACATGAAAATCATTGTTCCAAAAAAAAAAAAAAGTGAAAGTATGGGATAAATGTCGTGCATGTGTGCCGAATCAACCGGGGAGTGAGCATCAAAGAAAGGTTATGTGCCGAAAGGAGGCAGGAAGCGCTACACTACAAACAATTCTAGGCGGAAGACACTCAACCTATCCCCGTGACACGAGTCTTTCCACAGCAATATCATCCGCCAAGGAAAAAAAAAAAGAAATTCCGCATACCTAAAAAAAAAATGGCAAAGCGGCGGTGCGAAATAAAGGAAATGTTACAAGTAATGACACAAGAAAACGCGGTGATTACAAACTGAAAAGGTTCACACTACACCCACCTCAACCTCTTTGAACTTGTTCAGGATCGATTAAAGTGTTGCCAGCTCAACTTTCCGCGTGGTTTCTCCTCCACAAAATTATTGACACTACTGCCGTTGGTAAGACACAAACACGCGCACACACGCCGCAACGGGCAGACCACTGCTCGAGGTGCAAGTGTTTTGGTACATGCGTGTGGTGGCTACGTCAACACGGAACATGCAACTGCCATGCAACGGCGTAAAGAAGAAACTGTGGTGGGATGCAAGAGGATAAGTTGTCTAGCCTGCGGGTGTCGAAGGCGACAGTGTTATTCCTTGGGAACGACCCTCTCTGTTTGAGGTAGTGGATATACTGTGGTCGCTCACCATAGCTCTGCTACCGTTCACAAGATTACGGTCCTTCATGGATTCCCACTGATGTGATGGCGGAGCTAACGGACTGCCCGACGAATGCAAAGAACAGCCCACACTTTGAGGACATCTCTCAAGCGACTGTGGTAGCCCTACAGGCGACATGGTCAACGTACCTACTAAGTGCCCATATCCAGTCACATGTTTTTCCTTACTTTCTCCTTTCGGCTGGATGTGGGAACAGTTCGCAGATGGGACAACAAGAGCGGGGTATTCAGTGATATCACTGAGCAGTGATTGTTCGGTGTATTGAACTCCTTCCGTACCATCCTTGGCGTGCGATGGCAAATGTATTCCACTAATGAGCGACAAGTTGGCCGAATGGTGGGCGTGCCACTGCGAAGCGTTGCTTTGCGAAGCTTCCACAAGAGTTGCCACAGAAGGGCACCATATCAAAGGTTTGTGTAAGTCCGGCGTGCCATCTGATCGAAGTGGATTATGCTCCGTGCCCGCCTCCTCCGTTGTAGGGTTCGTTGAAGGAAGTTGTGGTGCCTGCGGTTCACAATGACGGAGGTGCTGCGTGGCAATTCCATCGCTATAAACGGTGCTCCGATCACGGCCGCCAACAGACTGGGCGCCAAAAGGAACCGCGCCAGCACAACCCACATCATGTGGAGCGCCACGCAAAACGTCGACTTCATTCCGCGGTTGTGGTAATCCCTGTGTTGTCCTGTTATTGAGTTGAGGAGTCACTGTCCTTTTGCTGGACAGAAACCCCTCCGATTGTGTCGCGGGACTTGGACCTATCTCTTTCGAGTGTGCCAGCGGGAGGTCTCCACTGGAGGCTTCACAAGAAAGCGGATGCCTCCCACTCGCAAAAGAATAGAAAACAAGGACGTGTGACTGAATCCAGCGGTAACAGTCACGCAGAATCTTCCCGACCATTTGGTTCACATTGAGAACCTGAATTGCCTCCTTCAGTTCCGAAGCGGAATGCTTGCAAAGATAGTTTTGGCACACGGTACCAATTTCAAAGGGTAACGACGAGGGGTCCGAAGAAAGAACAAGACGCAGACAACTTCCAAAGGTACCGGTACCTAGTTTATATAAGTCACTTATGTGCTGAAGTGTGGTGCAAAGAGCTGAAAGTGCTCTGGCATATGGAGCCTTTGGCGATTCTCCACCTTTCACAACGGCGAGCAAAGTGTGCTGAGCATTCAAAACTGCATCTTCCACCGATATCGGATACATGGCAGTAACACCACTGGGTGGTGTCGCTCCCGCTTGAATGTCGTGACTCGGTAATGACATAGGGAGCGTAGCGCCAGACGCAGTGACTATCAACCTTATTTCGTCCTCCATTCTCTTCTGTTTGTCGATTATCCCACGTAACTGAGTGTCGTCAACCTTACATTTTGCAGCCCATTCCTCTGCTGCACTCGAGTTCTGGACAAGGACAGAAATCGTCTGCCGCATATCCTCCACAGCCGCCCGCAAAAAAGATAATTGCTTCTCTTGCTCTCTGCTAACTTTACCCTGAGTGGACTCTGTTGACTTTACGCCTGACAAAATTTCTGCGGCTTCGGTCTTTAGCCGTAGTCCCTCCAATTCCCCATGAAGTTGGGCAACCGATGCTGATAACACGTCTAAACGAAGTTCTAATGCGTCGTCTTGTGTGGACCGCACCTCTTGTGATCGTTCGGCACGATCCTCCCTGACGCTTGGTACTAAGGTACAAGATGCTTCAGTGGAAACACGCTCCGTAGCGTGAATTACCTCTGCACATAACTTTAACAACTCCCTCCGCACCTCATGGCACGATTCCACATCTTCTTTCCCCAGGGCAAGAAAACGTTGTTGCTGCTCCAGCAATTCACAACTTACTGCACGATCCTCCGTTGCACGGCGCGACCATGCAGCCTCATGCTCAGCGATACAGGACCACAGGCGCTCCTCCTGTGTCCTACCTAGTTCCCGCTGTTGCGTCAAGTACCCCTGCACTTGTCGATAGAGGGATTCGTGGTGTGATTTGGCGAATTTTTCTACGGTATCACCAATAGCTAGAAGCAATGCCGATGGCAGAGCGTTCTTTGGTGACATGTCTTTATCTTGAAACGAATCGCTTTGTTCAATAAGTGAAGCGAGCCGCTGAGAAACGTTACTTGTAATTTGTTCCATGAAGGAGTGGTCGTTCAGCAGTACTCCAATCACCGAATCCAGTTGCGCGGTGGTGTTATCGCAAGACCTACCGCAAGCAGCTGTATCCTTACTGCCGCTCCAGTTAGACATGGTAAAAACATCCTCCTCATCACTACTACTATCAGTATCTAGCACACTGGATTCGTACATTCCGCGCCTACCCCTTTGCTTCTGTTTACCCCGTTTTCGGGATGGAGAAACCACCATTTTGCTGTGTCGGCGAACAGTGTAGACAGTGGAAGCAGTTGAGAGGCGCCCCGCCAAGTGGACGAGAAGAGTATTCCGATATGTATTTTCATCCAGCGCTATTCGCTGCCGAGCGGTGTACTCCTGCTGCTCAAGCCGCCAGAACACCCACTGGCACTCCACTGACGGCAGCTGCCGAACTACCCTCAACACACTCTTAGCAAGAGATTCTCTACGGTGAGGTCGGGGCATTCCTTTCGAAGCAGCACCAAAACTGCAGCTGCTTCCTGCATCAACTGTCCCTGCACCACACAATCCGGAAGAACTGTTATCATCGCTCTCAGAGGAGACAAGTGTGTTCAGATTGTTAGCGTCGTTGGTGTTATTGTCATTTAACCGTCCTGCGCTGCGTCCTCTTTGGACCTGAGTGCCTTTAGTTCCGTCTTTCAAAAATGAGGATGATGTCCCTTTGGTTTGAGTTACCGCCCCCGGACAACGGGACGACCTGATATTACCTGAGTGTGTCCCCTCCATCCACACATTCTCATCCGGTTTATCATACTCCAGCCCCACCTTATCTCTGAGCTCGCAGAGTGTCTCCCACATATGCTGTACAACCCAAGGATTAACGTGCTGGACACGAGACTCCAGCTGATGAATGCGCGTCTCAACACATCTAAGGCCTCTCCGAACCACATCAACTTCCTTCACAGTGGCGCTCGTTACCTCTTTCTGATATTGTGTGTTCAGTACTCGGCCACGGGACGTCACGGTTGTCCCTGGTGCGGTGCCGCACGGCGATGAGACAACACCGCCAGTAGCCGTAGTCGTGGCAATGCTAAGTGGCGTGTTCGTCACAATGGCACCCGCCTCCCTTGCATGCGGGGGAGTACTCATCGGCTCCAGGGAACTTCGAGTGGGATAATGTTACGCACTTAGCGCCTTCCCACTTCGTACGAGTGCCCCGATGGCACTACCAACTTCCCTTTTGTTGTTATTACCCCAAGGCACAATGAGAAGGAAACTTGAAAGAAGAAGACGTAAGAAGTTATTAAACCAGTTTGAAGAAGACGAACTCTAAGCGATGGGGTGCTGTTGTAAAGAAGCGACAATTTTTGGTATTGTGGTTAAGGAATCTCATTAAATGGAAGTTCCTACCTTTTTTCTCTTTGTCCTTAAACTGCTAGACCTCACTTACACCCCTCTTCCTGTCGTTCAGTTGGGGCGAAAAGGGCATTTCCCATAATATTAGTAATAGTGTTCAAAAAAAGAAAACGAAAAAGTAAAATCTGTGACGCTCCTACATTGCGAGAGTAATGTATCGCCCCACACCACTCAACGCGTGCATCGACTTCCACCATGCACACGCAGCCATAAAGTCGTGGTTCACCAACTTCTCTCAATACCCTTCACCGCAGAAGAGCATAACAAAACACACGATAAACGCAACACCAGCAACAACCGCAGAGGGTTGTCAGCACCGCCGCATACATCTCCTTACCCTTCTCCATTGCATTTCCCCTCCGTTACTTCTTCCCTTCTATTCCCTCGCGGTGACCTACGATAGCATCAGCCACGTAGTAGAGGGAGAAGACGCAGGATCGAAAGAAAAAATAAAATGAGCGATAAATATTTTCACATATAAATGTGCCGAAACGTAGATAGAGGTAACAAAAAGAAAAACCTCCCTTGAGCTAGGTAGCCGCCCCCCACCTATGGAATGAAGGTACCAATCCACACAGCTATTAATGCAACTGAATGCACGTTCTCAAATCTCATCGCCGTAACATCCGCTCCCCTTGAGCACCCGCGACAACGACTAACCTTTGTGTACACACCACGCTTCCCTCTTCCCCGCAAACAATTCCCTCCCAGCCTCCGCTACCATCACTGACGACACTCAAGAAAAAACTTAACGTCCGGGGCCCCACCTCACTTCTCGACACTGAGAACTAATCATTAACTGATAACACATATTTCGAAGACCAGTCACCAACAATGAGGTTGTGGTGGGTGCATCCTCATGTTCTTTGTGCCCGCACCAGTCACAGAAGCGTTGCGTGTGCTCCGACGAAATTTTGTCGTGTCTTTCCTCCTCATCTTTCCTTTCCTTCGACTATTTTTTATTTACCTTTTCCCCTCGTGCATATAGCCCTTTCGAACACCAAACAAACTCCAACCAGTGGCACTCTACCGTTTCTCTTTCCACTTTTCCCACAGTGAGGCCACCACCGCGTTGTATCCTCAGCTTTGACCATCACTTCTTTCAGTGTAAACCCCGTTTACCTCCTTTTCCTTTTTCTTCACTCATACTCCCCACTTCAGCTCAACATGGCGTTCGTTTAGACCTGAGACACGTCGTGCCCATACCCATTAATGTGTTGTTCCTGATTCTTACTTCTTTTTCTTGCTCTTCCCCGTTACTGCCTTTACTTGCTTGACACCCTCGATGTTAACTTTCGGGTCGAGAGCCAAGCACTCCGTTACAGCGCCCCAGCCAACAGTGATCTTCCCCTCGCGGATGGTAAACTTCAACCCCTTTTCCATTGGCATTGGATAGGCAAGTGTCAGCACCAACTCGCGACTATCACCGGGCATGCAAACGAGTGTCTTTTCGAACTCCTTCAACTCTGCATCCTTCTTCTTTTGCTCATCCGCGTCCTTCCCATACTTTTTGTTCAACTCAGCAACCTTCTGCTCACTTTCGGGGAAATTGAGATCCGCCGTGACATCGGCACAGCGAAAAAACAACTGTGGACGGTAATGGGGACTAAAAGCTGTGTGCCTCCCTCCCTCGTCCTTAGTAAGTACGTAGACTTGTGCACGCACTTTGTTAAAGAGTTTAGTGGCGCCTGGAGCCGATAGGACCATGCCGCGCTCAACGTTGTCCTTGGACAAAGTCGTTGTATCACCAGTTCCTAAAATGCTCGCGCCAACAGAATCGCCAGGCATACACTCCTCCAGTGTCTTGTGGTACATTTCAATACCTGTTACTTTCACGGTTAGCTTCTTCGCACTGAAGCCACTGAGCTCAGCGTCGGCACCGAGCTTCATGAGGCCCTGATCAACACGGCCCGTGACAATGACAGATTTCTTGTCTTTTCCAATTTCGTAGACGTGCTCAATAGGCATTAGAAATGGCTTCTCGGTTGCACGGGGTGGGTCAGGAATCCATTCATCACACTTCGCTACCAACTCCATGATCCGTGCTTCGCTATCGGTGTCACCCTCGAGTGCCTTAACGGCGGAGCCACGTACAAGTGGTGTTTCCTCAGCGGGAAACTTGTACTTCTCCAACAGCTCACGCAACTCCATCTCCACCAGCTCAATCATGTCCTCTTGACCCTGCATAAGATCACACTTGTTAATGAAGCCCACAAGGGCAGGAAGACCAATCTGTGAACAAATAAGCAAATGCTCACGAGTTTGCGGCATGCAGCCGTCGTTAGCGGCAACGACAAGGATGCCACCATCCATCTGCGCGGCACCAGTAATCATGTTCTTCACAAAGTCCATGTGACCCGGGCAATCTATGTGACCATAATGCCGCTTCTCCGACTCATACTCCACGTGTGTAGCGTTAATGGTAATCTTTCGACTCTTTTCTTCGGGAGACTTGTCGATTGCAAAATAGTCGAGGGCTCTTGCCTTACCTGCCTTCGCCAGAACCGTCGTAATGGCAGATGTCAACGTTGTCTTACCATGATCAACATGACCAATTGTACCAATGATAAGATGTGGTTTACCGCGAACAAAGGCTTCCTTCTTTGCGTTTAAAAGAGAACAGCGAAAGGCAGCGCGAAACATGGTGACCGAACGAAATTTGTCCTTTCGGTTACCGTAAAGCACGAGGAATGCGCGCTCCTCCAAATGTAAACTATCACAAAATATCCCCTTATTCGGTGGACTAACCTTTTCCCCTGATGCTGTGTATTTGTTTTGTAAACCCACCTGTGGGGCTAGCTTCCTTTGGCCACTTGCGACTAAAATGAAATGTGAAGAAATTGGGCTACAAGTTGAACATTGTAGAGGTGCATGAAACACCAACAAATGTAAATTGTGTTTGGAACCGCTTTACACATAGAAAAGTTGCTCTGGGGACTGAGGTACCGCTATCCGCGAAGGTGACGTATGGAAAGTGAACGTTGACTAACCACTTGTGTCTCCTCTATGTTTGACTCATTTTTGTTTACATCAGTATGGCCCACGGAGCAACCCCTTCGGCACAGCGGCAGCGCAGTGGTTGCACACCTCTAGCTCTATAACAGCACTTTCCACTTCATAGGAAACCTGCGTCTCGTGCTCCCCTCCCATGTAGATTGTGTTGCCTTCCGTACCGTGTTAACACCTCATTCCCAGTTAAATCACGCTCCAATAAACACTTACCACTGCGTAGACATGCGCAGAGAGGTCATGCGCATGGTTCACCCACCCATCCGCCTGGCCATAGTAGCAACTGGAACACAAGTGAATGCCCGCACCTGATTTCCGCATGATTACACAGTGAACAACATATTTGTAGGGGCGGCGCATTGCCAGTAGTTTTTCCATAATTCCATCGCAAATGTGTTGAATCCATCCGTGTGCTTTGATATGGTCGTAGCGCTGCGCGTCATCTTCGCCACCCTCGTCATCAAAGCAAGGGCTAAGGACCTGCAGGATAATGTTCTTCACATCATTAGCGGGAACACCGTTAATGTCGACGGCAGCATCCGGCGCCGACCCGGTTCCTGCTGCAGTGTCTTCCTCCTCGCTGTCATGATCTTCCTGTGCACCAGCTGGTGGTCCCGTAGCAGCTGCCGGAGCCGCTGAGGACCCCATCGCTTCCTTCTCGGCGTTGGAACTAGATCCCGCCTCCTGCCCTGACACCGTTTCGGGTGAGTCGTCAGCGGCAACTGGTGCGGGTGCGGTGTCAGACCCCGGGCTTTTAGGCCCCTCCTGAGGCGTCTCATCAGACATACGAAATACCCTCTAAGGGCACAAAGGAGCAGAACTTTACACAACCGGAAAGAGGTGGAGGGTAAATAATGCGGAACAAGTGCGGTTCACAAGCCGTTAGCTGCAGAAGAAATAAAGGAAACAAATAAATGCGGAAAGAGAATGCCATAAAGTCTCGACTTCTCGCTGTCGGTATCCAAAGTTATATAAAGAAAAAGGAACACATTTGCAGTTCCGGTAGGTGTTGCAATATAAGGAGAGACATAACAACACGATCTATGTTAACGGAGGAACGATCACACGAGGCTGCGTAATCGCGCCACCTCCTTGGTATCCAAACCGAGGGTTTCGTTGCAGTACTCTGAGCGATGTAACACCTCCTGAAGAAACTCTCGAAGTCTGGCTGGGCTACCCCTCAACGAAACTGCCGTCGAGCCATCTCGACCGCCGACACGAACAATTCGCCAACGGTTAAGCAACCCGACAGCTGCGGTGAATGCTGCACGGTCAAGTGCAGCAGCAGCATGTGTTCCCATGGACGAGGCAACATCCTCCAGCAAGTCAACGACGGTACGCACTACACCAGCCTCATGGCGGAGGTATACGTACGTAAGAAGTAAAAACATTTCCCGGGTACAGTAACCCAGTTCAACGAGTTTGCATTCGGAAAGCATATCACCAACTAAAAGCGCGTAATTCCTGAGAGGTTTCACCGACCCTGCGCTTTTCCGATTCGCATTGGTAAATTCACCACGCCACAATGACTTCACTGCCTCTGGCGCAACACTAAAGACGGCACTACGGATATTTTGCGCAACTTTCAGTTTCGGCGAAGTTCTCTCAAACCACGACAAAAGTTTACCACAACTGGCACTGCTAAGGAGAGGAATTTCCCCTGAACACACTTCCCCAAAGACAGCAGAAACGGCAGTCATTACTCTTCCCGCCGTCGCACCAACGCTTCTCAGTTGCCCAGATAGCACCATGATACGCTGAGCGAAATGAACGTCACTCACAGATTGTTGCGGAGAACGTGCAACAGCAGACAACTCTGTGAGAACATATCCGGACATCTCAAGCATGGCTGCTTCCAGCAACATCACCTCCGGTGGAGTTAGGTAACCGTTGACTTCTCCTTCCGGGCTCTGATCCTGCGCCACGCCTGCGCTGACGGCATCAAAACGCCACCCGGTAAACGAATGTGAAGTGGTGCACCCTGAAGCACCCGAATCAGTCACAGATCTCACTTTTTTCAATCTTCCTCTCTTCGTATTTCTTGCCTTCACAGTATTCACCTTCAGTTCAAGTCGCTCTTTCACTTCCACTAGACACGCACGGGCGACGCAACTAACGCTCCATGGAAGCAAGGGGATACAACGTGCCTCACACGTTAGTCTACTTGACAAGCGCTTCTCAAGCTGCCGAATGTCTGGTGTTGACGATGTCATCACAAGAGACATTCCTCCCCCTTGACCATCACTTTCGTGCATAAGGCCAGAAAGCACATAAAGCAGTTGATCGCACCATACTCCAAAACGCTCAACGCGACGAATGCAAACAATGAGATTGGTTCCGTGTGTTCTCATTAGCAGAAGGGCACGCTGAAGTGCTGCGAGAGCACTCGACGCCCCCCCCATGGCGTAGGCGGTCGTCGATGTCACATGAAATGCATCATCATCTTCACTTGCACTTCCATCATCAAGCAACTCATCGGGCACAGCTAACCGTGGTCTCTTTCGGCCAACTTTACCATCTTTTTCATGTCCGCTTACCTTTAAATCCTTCGTAACACAGGAGCCTTGTTTCGTACGCGAGGGGCATTCGGCGTCAGTCTGCACAGCTCCTTCAGATATTTTGTCCAGCGCCATCAACTTGCTAAAACCAAACAAACTTCCAAAATCAAACGTGCCCTTACTGAAAGAAGTATCAGCAGACCGTAAGCTTTTTGAGTTTGAGCTCCTCAAGAAAGTGAGCATCTGTTGCCCAATAGATCGAAGGGCATCTTCGTCGCTATTAAGAACGTCACCGTCTAGGTACAAAACAAACGTATTGTTTCCCTCCATACAGTCTTGAGCAACCAATCTTAGCAGACGGTGCGCGCCACAGCCCCGTGGCCCCCACAACATGTGACACGAGCGGTGGCCAAGGGCACATGAGGCCGCTACGGCACTACGTACGGAACGATATACAGCAAGATGCATGCCAAGTTCGTCACGTCGTCCCGAAGGATCTTCTGCGGCATCACGTGTTGTCACACCATGGCGCTGTGGACTACGGCCACGCCTCGCAACCTCAAGAAAAGACTTACCCGTACTCGCTGTCAGCTGGGCAAGAACACGGCAGCACTGCACGGCTAATTGATGTTGTACCGTGGAAAGAAATGACCTCGTAAAACTACAACACTCACCCCCACCGCTTTCACAAAATACTCCTTTCATGGAAAAAGAGTTTGGTAATTTTCCACCTAATTCAGCAAAGAAATAATGAAATGAGAATTATCACATTTCACATTAACACAATCCCGAAGATAACCAAAAAAGAGAGAAAATAAAGAAAAGCACGAGCAACAC
>NW_027124845.1:0-4886 GCF_001457755.1 Trypanosoma equiperdum | reverse complement strand
CTGAAGACTGTAATGCATTTGCCACCGTGTTCTATCTCGTACCCCTCGTCCTTTACCTCATGAGAGCGTACGAGCAGTTTAAGGTTGTTATTGTTTAGGAACGTCTCGGTTACGTCCGGCCCGAAAGACAGGCAGCTCACCCCACGCTTACTTGGGGCTCGCCCAGGCATCGGCTGTGGATCGGACCACAGGCTTTCGCAGATTAGACCGCTCTCAGGTATATCACGGAATCGGTTAGGGTGTTGCAGGTCATCCAATGTCACCTTATCCGAGGAGTAAAGACCGCCGTGCACTACAAACACCTCGTTGTTAATAATGTGACCGATTGGAAGACTGTTGAATACCTCCGTGAAGAGGCGAAACATTTCGCTGTTGTACTTTTGGGTTACTTCCCCTTCAAACCCATACATTCGGTTCATGGAAACACCCTCATGGTTCCCACGAGATAAGAAAAAGTGATCCGGGTAAAGTACTTTGTACGCAAACAGCGTCATGATATTTTCAAATGAGTACGAACCGCGGTCCACAAAGTCACCGTTGAAAAGGTACCGGTTCGTTTCCAAGGGATTCCCGTTCAACTTGAATATATTGAGGAGATCGTAATACTGCCCGTGCGTGTCACCACACACTGTTATTTCTTCACCAACTGGCACGTTGATGGACACAAAGTTAGGGCATTTTTTCAGAATCTTCTGCACCTCCAACAGGATAAATATGACGTCGTGCCGGTCAATGAGTTTCTCTAACCTGAAATGCTCCTTCATCGCTTCCACGAATTCTACGGTGACGGTTTCATTTTCGATACGAGGCCCATCGTAATCAGCACGCACACTGCCCAGTTTAATTGTCTGCGACAGAGGTGCCTCGTCTGGAGTCATAATGGCATTTTCAAAGTTGATTCGGCGTATTTCCTTCTTACAAAACTCCACCTTCGCCTGCGCATCGGAATTTTGTGGTGCCAAATCCACAACTTTCTTGTAGTTTGTCAGCGCCTGCTTGTGTTTTCCAAGGCTCAGATACGCGGATGCCTTGTGGTAATAGGCCTTTGCGAAGGTTGGCTCTATCCCTAACGCCGCATCAGCGTCAGCAAGCGCCGCACCGGGAAGCTCAGCTCTAAGCTCTGCAAGTGCACGGTTGCAAAACAATGTTGGCGTTTTTGTCAGTTCGATAGCCTTCGTATACATGTCAATGGCAAGGTGCCACTTGCGCTCACTAAAGGCTGCGTTTCCCAGCTGCTTCAGCTTGTCTGCTTCCTCTACCCCGGCCATCGCAACACGACCTTCCAGCCAATGCTTCAAGAAGCAAAGGAAAAGAAAGAACACGTATTTAGCTGAGTCATATATATATATACAATAATCATAGTAATAGAGAGGATATGCAAAGAGAATGATTTAAAGAATGCTAATGTGTTGGCATTTGCACGCACTCTCTCGGAAAAGTTGATAATGACCCCCCGTTCCCGCCACCGGCCAGTCCCTAACGCGAAGCTGTGGTGACCCACTTTGCATCCATGGCGCGTTAATAGAGGGAGGAAGGTGAGACCAGCAAAGCACGCTTGAGAAATAGGAAATGAGTCGAGGAACTTCAAATAGTCGAAACCAACCCCACATGCATTACGGCAACCACGAAACGGAAGACTTCCTCGAGAACTCTACACTGCTAAAAAAAAACGTAAAAAGACAGCCGTCAGTAACGGCGGTTAGAGGGCCTCTCAAAACGACTTCCCGTGTTGCGACCCTAATCATGAAACACAAGATCATCAAGATCCCAAATCTCCGAGGCACACACGCCCACTACCGTAAACAACATACGTATACATACACATATGAGCGAAACCGACAACATCACGTGTGGGGGACCTCACAAAAATAGTTTTGGGAATCACGAAGAGCAGCATCTGTCGGCACATGCAATAAGTAACCCACACAGTCGTGGACCTCCCAGCACCGCCTCAATTACAGTAAATTAACGTGAGGAAGTAAGGTCCTCCGGAATGTAGAGAAAAATCGTCGTAGCAAGAACCTGCGGCTGCACGCCAACCGTAGTCCACATGTGTGGGCTAAAGATGTTTCGGCCTACACAACGCCCATGCTACCGTTAACGGGCGTTGCACCATAGGTGGGGTGTGCAAAGTTGGTTGTGTTGTAGTATTGGCAATCGAAAAATCGCTCTAGCTCACCGCGCTGCAGCCGCTCCGTTGTTTCCTCAAGCGCGTCAAATACGTAGTCTGGGAAGTGGTTGGAAAACATCGATGGGGAGCACACCACGGTTTGCACGTCGTCCGGAGTCTCGAATGTAGGGACAAACACGTTCTCCCGCTTGCTACAACAACAACATGGGATGCAGCAACAGCTTTTAGGAGTCCACCGCACCACGGCCTTGCGTAGGTGCACCAGCGTATATGGGGGAAACAGTTTCCTCTGATCCATAGGGAGTACGCACGCTTTGGACTGCAACTGCGCTCGCACTGCCCTGCTTTCCTCTGAAGATAACGGTTCACACCTGCCCGCCGAGCTGTTCCGCCTTCCTAGAATGCATCTGTTCGCGAAAATCAACGGTTTCGACATGTTGCAGCTCTCCAGCACGTCCAGCACTGATTCCCGGAGATCGTCAAAAGTGTGAGAGGCCGTCCGTGGGATTACATCGTTTCCGACAAAGCAGGCTAAGATAAAATCTTTGCTGTAGTGCGCAAGAGCCGGTGACATCAGCCCCCCAGGTGGTGAATACGCAAGGCATCGCAACCGCTCCCGTACACCCTCTTCTGTGGCGTAGAGCAAGATGCTAAGTACCGCGGCAACACCAGCACCAAGCGAGTGCCCCAGGACGACGAGTCTGTAGCTATTGAGCCCACCATGCAGCACCGCCTCGAGCACACCCGACTCCCTCAGCTCGCGCAACACGTATTCAGCAGACCGTTTTATCCCCCCGTGAACATAATAGTCGTTGGCGCACGCGCGTTCACTATTCGCCAGATCGGGAATAAACAGTGGCTCCGGGGTAGCCGTCACATCGGTTATGCAGTCAACAAATGAGAGCGTCCCACGGATTGCAACAACAATGGATGCCGTCTCTCGGTCCAAAGCGACGTAGAACACAGGGCGAAAGAGAGCATTCCTCCAATTAGAAAGGATAATATCTTCCTCTGCAAGGCCACTCACCTTGAGGGCAGCCGTCAGATCGCAGAAGCAACCCGCCCCCTGGTGCGAGTTTGCACGCTTGCGGCAGCACATCTTTGGGTCGCTGCAGCACAACTTCGGTAGGCCAGTACAGAGGTTCATATGAAGATACAGAAGACACCCATAAGCGGCCATGTAAAAACGGCTGTACTGCCGCAGTTCCACCACACACTGCCGTTGCTGTGAGGTTAGCAAAGGGAAGTAGCGGGCCTGGCTACTAACGCGCTCTTTGCACCCATCATCTGGTGGCGGAAAGCGAACGTGCGCCACACGCTCAAGAAGCACCCGCCGCTGTGCGTCGTGTAGCAGGATCATGCCCGCAAATATGTCGCTGGGCACCAAATCATAACCTTGAAAGAACGCAGCTAGAGTAGCTGCTGCATCCTCAAACACGTCATCGTCGTCTTCTGCTGGACGGAAGCAACAGCAACAAAGGAGGCGACACCGCCTGCCCCACAACATCTTGTACTCCTCTGAGTCCCCCCACTTGCGACCCCCATTGGGGTCGAATGAAAGGAGGAGGGAGATGACATGCAGCAGCGAAACCACGATATTGACGAGCAGAGATGCGTACAGGGAGCGTCTTGAAAATGGATCGCACATTTTCATAAACCCGTCATACAAGGAATACTTCAAAACAACGGAACTGAGCGGCAAACAACTTAGCGCCGTTGCTGTCGTCAAATAAAGAAGCGTGCCCACATGACGCCGCTTCGACACATGGAATGGACCACCACGACAACTCAGCAACGCACTAGCAAGGTGAAACGAAGCGCCAACACAGCTGATGATTCCAAGGGCATACACACACCGTTCGTATTTTGGAGGAACTCCTGGGCATCCCTTCATGTCAACACTGAACCATCCGCCAAAGCGCGATAGTATAAGGGTCCCACTAGTAGTGAGAGCGGAGAAAAATACGAAGCTGGATAGAAAAAAATCATCAGTTCCAGTGCGCCACTTCCTTCCTAACCATTGCAACGCCGGCATTCTACGAAATAGACGTGAGGAGAAGAACGCAAACTTTCAATAACTGCAAGAATGGACACACCAGCGTGTTAAGCAACCAGTGGATGCAGCAGAACCCTGGTACATCATGCACAATAACCCCCCGAGTAAAAGCAACATTAATGGCTAAACCGAAACCCAGTGGCTGTCATTCACCACCGCTCAACGCAAAATGCACCCTTCCCGACTTACGGTAGACGGCAAATAAAGTATCAGCAACATCATATGAATTAGAACAGTGTCCCAGGTAGATATTGCACCATGCCTCGTCCGTGTGGCAACTTAAAGTGCGACACGCAGCGGGCATATTAACAACCGAGCATTAACATAACCATAGCACATGTGTACGCAAGTACGAGCAAGCACAACAAACACCTGGTGGCACAATAAGGAATATCACAGGGAAGAAACTAGAAGAAAGGAGGATAGACGGTGTGTACACAAGGCACCGACATACTCGCCTCGCCTCTTGGAAAGCCACCACCCACAACGCACCACCAAAAAGGCATGCCGTGGCTACGGGCCTCCTCAGAAATAGAAGGTAACACTGAAGAAACAGCAATGGGGGAAATTACTGCAGGTACGTGTCAGTCAAGTACAGCACTCTCGCTGAAAGCGTTGGTATCAATCAGCACTAAGTTGTCACTCAGTCGCGCACTACAACTTCTGTCCTCATACACAGCCATGCAGCAGAACATCTCC
>NW_027124846.1:9803-10003 GCF_001457755.1 Trypanosoma equiperdum | reverse complement strand
GCTGAAAAACGCGGTAAAACAAATTATAATTAAAAAATTGGAGGTACGTGTTTGTGGGGGCGCGGCGGGCGCGCTGGTGGGAGGGTTAGGCTCCGCATAATAAAACAGCCGCTGCATTGCTAAGAAAATTAAAAAATGAGTTAAAAAAAAAGGAAAATTAACCCTAAGCCTAAGCCTAAGCCGGCAAACCCTCCCTAACT
>NW_027124846.1:9498-9748 GCF_001457755.1 Trypanosoma equiperdum | reverse complement strand
TACCTACCTACCTACAAAAACTCCAAAAAAAAAAAGGAAAAAGGAAAAGAAAAAACAATTTTAGTTTACAGAAAAAAAATTTACAGAATCACAAGCTTTTACAAACAACAAACAAAAAATCTCGGCTGGTTTTACTGTTAAAATATATCAGAAAGTTTTTCAAGTAGCAAGAATTTTTAGCAAAGTTTTTAAAAAGGGGGGGGAGAATTAAAAAAGAAAAAAAGCAAGCCAAAGAGGGGAAGCTTTGATG
>NW_027124846.1:6681-9488 GCF_001457755.1 Trypanosoma equiperdum | reverse complement strand
CTTTGTGTTCGCAATCTTTGTCTTCTGTGCATTTATCTTTTTCGGTGTCTTCTTTGCATTTTTCTACTTCGTTTGAAATAATTGGAGTATGTGCTGATGGTTTTCCACAGCCTGTTTTCATTTTGCTTGCGTAGTACGCTAGCGCCAGAGCGGCATTCTCTCCGTTGGCCAGCTCGGTTACGCTGCCTTCAATTTTGTTTTTTATTATCTTGAATTCCCATTTTTTGTTGTCAAGTGCCTCGACATAAGATTTTCGAAAGTGCTCGTCGTTTGGACCATACGTTTCTTTAATAAGTTCATTGATTTGTTGCTTGTCTTTTTCTGGGTCTAGCTGACCTTCGCCGTTTGTGAGAAATATTGATGCTATGGCCTTGAACTCTTCGTTTTTTTGGAGCTCGGTGTATCCTACCGCACTTAACGGCCTGGGTGTTGTTAGCTTAGCCTGTCGTGCAAGGCAGATGGCACGCGCCAGGTTCTTAATTGGGGTTAGCTCTGTTTGGGAGTCCTCGTCTGGGCATTTGTTGTCGCTCGTGGGTTTTAGCGTTGTTTTTTCCGTTGCTGGTGCAGTCCCAACTGCTTTAACGTGTATGCCAAGCGCATGGGTTGCGCCTAGTGTTGCTGACGCGCTGCCGCCGGTGTCCTGACAGTTGTTGAATGTGTAGGTTGTGTGGCTGCTGGCTGGTGTGCCTTTGCTGTAAGCACTTGCTTTAATCGCAATCGTTGTTGTATATGCCGGTGTGAGTAGCTGAATCGTGTCGAGCGTTTCGGCGCTCATTGCTGCTGCCGTTATTGTGTCGGTTTTCCGCTGTGTTGCGTCACATCGCGCCGTAGCCACTGATTTTGTTATCGCGTCGTAGTTGCAGCCGGCGTCTGCTTGAGTTATTGATTTTGCACCGTTGTCGATATCTGGTGTTCCTAGCTTTATTTCGCCTCCGCTTTGTAATTGAAAAGCCGCCGATACATTTGCCGCTCGTTGCCGCAGTAGCTTTGCCGCTGCCAGCAGCTTTTGGCTGGCTGCGTTTATGGTGTTTTCTTCGCGAATGTTGACGACACTGCCGTACGCCGCTAAGGCTGCCGCGGCTTTGGATTTCAGGTTATCCATGACCAGATATTGAAGCAGGTTCCAGCTTCGTTGGACATTTTTATTGGCTTCGAGTTGGTGTTTTGCTGCGGACACTTCGTTTTCGAAGTAGGCCGCCAGCTGTTCGTCGAATTGAATTTCGCTGCAAGGGTCTGACACTGCTTCCGACGCTTTGTTTTTTGTCCCCGCTGCCATGACGGTCGCCATGTAAAGCAGAGCGAAAACCTGGGCTGAGTTCATTCGAGAATTTACTGTTGTTGTCGCTTCCTGTTGGGTCTGGTTTGTTAAAATGGCGATCGATAGCGTCTGAGTTTCATTACGGTTGTAGGGGGTAACTATTAAGCGGGTGAAATCGTTCGCGCCATTGCAGACGACAGTCCTCAACCTTGGGTGGTACAGAAATTAGTACACGTATAAATAAAAGTTTTTAGAGTTTCTAGCGCTCTTCGTTGTTATTTGTCTGCAAAAACAGCATTTTCGCTGCTTTTGTTGAACTTGTGACAGTGATTCACCTATTATTACTTCTATCATGATAACACCGATGTCGTGTTTTCATTTTTGTATTGTGTCTGTCTTCACTGTACGCAACATGATTCCCCGCATCCATTGAAATACCTTACACATTTTATTGCATAAAAACACAAACCTTATGGTATTTGTTCTTGTTTTTCGACAATAATTCATGATATGCTGGCGACATATACAGGTAGAGTTGTTCTTTGTCACAGACATGGCTTTTCTTTCATTACATTTTTATACCCTTGGTGCCTTTCGTCTGTTTACGCCCAAGATATAGTTATTTTAGTGTGAACTGCATTCTGATTTTTTTCACATGATTAATATGCTCCATCAATGCCTCGGAAGTATGTATTCACGTGAATTAGTTGCTCGTTCATGGATGCAGCGACTGTCACTTGCTCCAATAGCGCATCTGCGGAGTGTAATTTACAAACCTCATGCACTTTATAGGGTTCTTTCTCAACTTTTAAAATGGGCTATTTTAGGCATTTTATGCGTTTTAATTCTTTTTTCTATTCACATAAAATTCAATAGTTGTAATATTTTAAAAGATTTTCTTCATATAATGTTATATGATTTACAACAAATGTTAAACATTAAAAAAGTACCTGATAAGAATACTTCGAAATTACATCACACTTATCAAATACTTTTTTATGTTTGTTTTTCTTTCAGCTGGATATTAGAATTGGCCATAAAATTAATAATTGCAGTTGAGGCCATTGTTTCAAGGGTAGCATTTATCCATTTTAAGTCAAATGCGGAGCATTATTAATTATTTGCGTACCATTTTCTTTAGTGATGGTCTGTTGCTTATTTTGTCATTTCATTTCATTTACTTTTTCCTTCCCTTCTTTGTTGACTACTGCTTTTACATCCGCAGTTTTTATGGCTGCTCCACCCGGGCTAAGCGCTGGCTCCTTTTCCTCCATCGGCGTCTGCTCTTTGGTCTCGAGTAAGAGAAATTACAGTATCGTTTTGCCTTTCAAAACTGCGCATATTCAAATATCCTTCTCAATTCCTCTATCTTTCTGCGTTTTCCCTTTAACATTCATCGCGCTCTCCCAGTTTCTTTTTTCCTTGTTGCGGCCACTAAATTGTTGTAAGTGCGTCTGCTTTGCGTTTGGCATTGTTTTGCACTAACAACACACTCTCCTCTTATTATTATCATCATTATTAGTATCATTATTATTATCATTGCTGCTTA
>NW_027124846.1:5415-6652 GCF_001457755.1 Trypanosoma equiperdum | reverse complement strand
TATTCGTATATACACACTTACAACACTCTCCTTTCACTATTATTATCATCAGCCTTACAATTATAACGCCAAGGAATATGCATTAAATGAAGGAAATAAACTACAAAAGGAACTTTTTAAATATCACTAGTTTTGTACACATTATTACGCTATTAGTTTGCACCCATAGGCTATTTTTACACCAAAAATCGTAATAACAAAATTTTTACGTTTTGAAAAAGCGCTACAAAAGTGTAAATTTTCATAAAATTTTATAAATTTTAGAGAATTGAGCAACAATATATTTAAATGTTAGAATTCCACCAAACTAACAAAGGGAGAAGAAATCAAAGAAAATTTTCTTATTTTAAAGAAGAATGTAATTTTCACAAGTTTGGGTTTTCCATCTGCAGCTTTTGTTAGTTTTACATTTAGCTTTTTCAGTGCCGCGTTTTGCACATCCAGTTGTAACCACGTCTGCTCCTGCAGCTTCCTCTGCTCCTTGGCTTTTTTGCTCTTCTCCCTCTTTAGGTTTTCATGTTCCATCTGTTTCACTTGTACCATTCCATTCGCATTTACCTTTACTTTCGCATTTAGTTTTACTTTTTTGTGTTGGTCGCAGGTTTGCTGTGTTTTTTGCAGTTGTTCCTTTGGAGTCACTTGGTGTCCTGGTGCCTCGTCGGTATCTGGTATGGAATAGATAGTCCACGCCATTGCCTGTAATTGCTTTTATGCTGCTGTTGCGTCCTTTATATCGGCCACTGCTGCTTCATACTCTCTTAGTTTGGCGGCAGCTGTTGTAAGGTGCGCTACCCATAGGATTGTCAAGCGTCCCTCTGCGCTGTTGGCGTTGGTGGCATAGAAAGTATCATATACAACGCAAAGTTCCCCCGCTTCGCCGCTGCACGTCCCTGCGGTTTGCTTTCCTAGGAAATGGTGAGTGTCACCGATGTTTGTCCCGTGCCTCACGCGTGCCACAAATGCCGTTATTGCGGCGTCAACATTGCCTGACGTTAGTGCCGCTACCGCTGCTTTGGGGCATTTTTTTGTACCTGCGTTAGCACTTTTGTGGCGTCGTCGCTCCAGTCAATCGTGATCCCTGTCGTGAAGCATTCGTCGCTGCTTGATGCTGTAGCTAGGCCGCATATGCACAACATATCGCCGTAGATGCTCAGTGTTGGTGAGTTTCTGACGCAGCTCTCATCGTAGCCGTTTTTGGCCTTGACAGTTTTGCCGTCTTCTGCTTTTTTGCCTGTTA
>NW_027124846.1:4982-5405 GCF_001457755.1 Trypanosoma equiperdum | reverse complement strand
GCTGGGATCGTTACCTCCCTTTCTGTTCTTATAACTGCGGCGAGGTGGTCGTAAAGAGCCGTTGTCCGCTCTCCTAGAGTCTTTAGTTGAGTTGCCACTTGTTTCCTCGTTTTGGGGTTATTGGGTGGCGGGTGTTTTGTCAGCCACCGGTCACTCCCTTTGCCCGCGGTTATGATTGCTTTAGCTTTCTTCCAATTGTCCCACTTTGTCTCCCAGTCCTTCTGAAAATCTTTTCCATCGTAGTCTTTGCTTTTCTGCGCCCATGTTCCCTCTGGCTCCTTTCCTGAGAAAAGCTTTTGCCATGCTTCGTCGGACGCCGACATGTTTAACGCTTCGATGCCCGTGTATGCCGCTTGTCCGCTGTTGTCTGTTTGGGTTGTTGGCACTTCATGCTCGGCTAGAGCTGCTAATTGGCATAAGAGT
>NW_027124846.1:4077-4899 GCF_001457755.1 Trypanosoma equiperdum | reverse complement strand
TCAACTGCTGAAACGCCTCAAGCCTTTTCTAATGGAAGTTTTTGTAGAAAAGCAATCAAACATTTTCGTGCCGCTGACGGTAAAATTTGCCTAGAACTTTGTCATATGCGGCACGTTGAGAACTTCTTGGATACCCCATCAGTGTGCTTTCATACTTTATAACCTTAATTATAACCTCTTTTGACAATCCAGTTTATCCCCCTTGCATATATATCAAACATTTTCCTCTAGTCTGTCCAGCTCATCGGTAAGAAATTCGGCGCGCAGTTTATTAATGAGGACCGCTGGTTAAACTTAGTGCTTATCCTCCGCATCCCACTGAGGAGTGAAAGCTACAGAAACAACTATTTTTGGTCCATAATCAATCAGTTTTTTCGTGAAATATGGTTGCTTTTTTAATTTCTTTCCAGGTTCTAGTCGGTGAATCCTAAGACGCTGAGAAACTCTGACTTCTATCAGTGTAACAAACACAGTTTCATATTGTATTATATTCATTTTTTGCTCTTCTATAAACATCCTGAGCATTGAGGAGGAGTTTCTGATAATATTTGTTTAGAGACATCTTTCGTTTTTGAACATATATTCTCTTTTCTATTTGTGCTATTTTGTGTCGAGGCTTCACGGTAGGTTTTTCTTTCTTTCTGAACTTGGCGATACAGAAAGGTGTAAGGGCTATTAAATGATTGTAGAAAATGGATATAGGTTACTGGCTTATGACTGCTAGGCTAGATCTACTTGTATTATTCTAAGTTGGTTGGTCTCTAATCTAACAACTCTGATAGTTCACTTGAATTTCTCACATCTTTACACGATTTGCTCCAT
>NW_027124846.1:0-4067 GCF_001457755.1 Trypanosoma equiperdum | reverse complement strand
GCATCTGTTTAATATCTTTAACAATTCGCCTGCTTGTTGTGTCTACTAAGACTCACTGCATCTACAGTATATTTAGAGGCAATATTGCTTCAATTTATTGTTATCTTATTTTTTGTCGCACTCTCCCGCTTCCAGGTAGTGGTTCTATACTTGATGCTAGTTTTTTAAGCTTCTGAGAGGTTAGGCGAAATCATCAGTTCCTTGCTTTGAATATGCTGACTAGTCTGCGCTATCTCTTGTAAGAGACGCACACAGCCACACAAAGTGTACATGTTTTAACCGCTTAATTCTCAGTTTTAGACATAGGTGTATCCATGACAGTGCTTTAAGCGAAAAAAATCCTTATTAAAAGTGTTCATCAGAACATATTGGTAACTGTGCACTTAGAAGCTATCCACTTGCATTCCTTCCGTGTGAAAATATAACGTCTCCACTTTTTTAGACTGCACAGTAGCCCTCCACGTTTATTTGTACCATCATCATCATGTGTATAGTGATGTTTATCGGCATATTTTAGTACAAAACTGCGCATATTTCCTCTAAATTTTCCTCTGTCTATCTGTCTCTAATCGTTTCCTAAAATATTTATTCTATTATTTATTTGTACTTCCTTACTTCTCCTTCTTCATCGAAATTATTTTACGGGCTTATATTTTGAAAGTGCATTCGATTCTCACCACCACTCTTATTACAGTATTAGCATATACACACTTACAAAATACTCCTATCAATGTTATTATTTTTGGTACTGTTACTATTGCTATTAAAACTCCAAATTACTCTAATATTCATAAAACTAACAAAATTAACAAAATTAACCGAATTAGAATATCGCTCGTTTTTCATACCCTATTACCATACAGCTTTGAAATCATAGGTCACTATCATACACATATTAACAATTTTCAAAAAGTTTACTAACTTGCCGATATTAATAAAATGATGTTACAATTTAAAGAAATCATCAATTTGGTGAAATTTACAAAATACTTACGACATAGTAATTTCCATAAATTTCATCAGTTTATAAAAATGAGCAAAAATCGTCAAAATTCTATCAAAGTCATAAAAGTAGTAGCAATTAAAGAAATTTTCTTTAGAAAAAATTACTACTTCGGCACTTCTCTGTGTCTTTGTCATCTTCTCCATCTTTTCCCTTTCTCCATGCGCAATTTTGTTTGTCGCCTGTTTTGTCAGCTAGGCAAGTCTCCTTATTGGTTCCGTGCTTTGCACATCCAGTTGTAGCTACTGCTCCCCTGCTGTTTCTGCTGCTGGGGTTGTTTGTTCGCTTGCTGCTGTCGTATTCAATTTGCACTTTTTATCTGTGCCAGTTGCCTTGTCATCCCATTCACATTCGCCTCTACTACGGCATTGATCTGGTTGTGTTATTGCTGCGCAGTCTGGTTTACTTGTTGTTGCAATACTTGTTTTTGTACTTTCTTCCAAAAGTGATTCTCCTTTATTGGACAGGTTTAATGCACTTGCAAGCTGTCTGGCCTCTCTTGTGATTGCACTTATCGCTGCCATGGCACCGACTTTGGATTTCGCCAGATCCGCGTCTTTCTGGGCTGCTGACGCAGCGGCTTCAATTGCTGTCACCCAGCTGACAGAGCCGGTTTCTGTCGCTGCCGCTTGATATGTCATTGTTTTTAGATTGACGCAGCCTTTGCCATCTGCCGAGTCGCAGGTTCCTGCCGCTGCGGCTGTCCCTATTGTTAAATGCTCCCCCGCCGCGTTGATTCTTGATTCAGTTTAACGCTGCTTGAAGCCGCTGCCTGATTAGATGCGCCGACACCACCTGCTTATTCTGCGCGGAGGATACCGAATCTATAGCATTCCATTTTCCACTTTTGCTGCTTTCCCCCCAGGCTTCTCTTCTGTTGTCTGGCGACGCTACTGTCCCGCACAAGCTTTTGTCTTTGGTGCTGTCCAGTGCGCAAATACACAAGAGTGTTTCGCACACTGCTGATGTCCCTTTCGGCAGCGTGCAGTCCGTCGCCCGGTTGCTTGTCAGTGTTATTGTGCAGGCTGTTGTGCTGGCTCTTTGGGCTTCCGGCCCGGCTGCCGCTAAGGTCAGCTGTGTGATGACGTCGGCGCTGGTGGCGCCTTTGTGTTGCGCCGCCTGTGCATTGTACTGCTCTCTTATCGCTGCTGCACGTTCTGTCAACCCAGAAATCATTATGGACGTCGATCTGCCGAGTGCTGTTTTGAGCTTGGCAGTTTCTATTTTTGGATACTGCTCGCCCTCTTTGTCTGCTGCTAAAGCAATGTTGTGGTTTTCCCACCGCTCATAGTACGGCTTGCATATCTCTTTGTCGCCTGGTGGTTTGCAGTCGGCAGAGTCTTTTTTTTTGTTTTTTGGTTCGGTGGCTAGTGCGCTCCGCCACTTCGGGTCTGCTACTGAAATGTTTATTATTTCGATCTCGTTCAAAGTTTCTTGGTTTATTTCAGTTGTGTCCGGTGTGGCGTATGTTCCTTTTGCTAAATTCACGAGGTCACATAATGCTTGCAAATCCGCTACATTTGTGTGTTCGTTTGTTGCTTCTTCGCATTTTTGCATGTGGACCAGGACGCTTACGGTTACGGCAATAGCCTGGTACATTTGAAATCAGGTGTTTGCGCTTCTTGCCGAGCGGTGGGTGTCCTAAGAATCTAAAATTTCCGTCTGTTGCAAAGTTCTTTTTTTCAACACGAAATTGCAATAAAAAAACAGTCTAAACATAAGGATAAGAATTTCTTTATGGTTGCACAAATTAAAGGGGAAAAACAATATAAGCTGAAAATAAAAGAAAAAACAAAAAATGTATAAATAAATAAATAAATAAATATATATATATATATATATTATAACATTAAATGGTAGTTGTTTTAATATATTGCAATCTATAAATAGTTTAGTTTCACCATTGTAACCCATGATCACCATGACATAAATTTTTTACAGGGCTCTAGTTTTACACACGACCCATATTTTCTACCCTTATTGAACCTATTTTTGACTCGGTCTTCTTCTTCTTTAATTCTCTAAAATACCGCAAGAGTTTTGACTTTTAGAAATTCAAATTATATGACTTCTAACTACCTTCATCTACTTTTAACTTTCTGTTGTTACACGCAGCATTTGTAACAATTTAACTTCTGTACTTAGTCCGACTCAGCGTCATTTTTGTGAGTTCCTTAAAAACATACCACCTTTTAAGTTTTTTCCGCTCAAGAGCTGGTACCTCGTGGTCTTTCTTACATTGCCTACGCCACATCCACATCTTTATTGTCTCCATTAAATGAGGTTCAGCCATTCTGGGAATATGGAGCACGCGGTAATCAAATGCAGTTAATTTTTTGCCTCCATGAAAAATTAGAATTTGTGAAATTATTACAAACTTTCTCCACTTTATAGAACCCCTCTACTGGTTCATATACATGATATATTAAGCAGTTTCCGCACTCTTAATTTTCCTTTCACAGCAATCCATTGTTATTCATAGTTTGAAAATGTTCATTCCAATAATATCATATTGTTACCAACAATTTTTTGTTATTATTACTATGTCTAATGAGAAAAATTCGAAATTACATCACACTAACAAAATCCCTTGTCAACTGATTCTGCTTCTGTTTCTTTAGAGGTATATCTTACGATCTTCCATCTGGTTAAAAACGTGGTAGAAAACATATCTGAAGTAGAGTCTACACCTTTTGGTGTAAAATGTGGAGCAAAATCTCCTTATGAATTATTTGCTTATGTCGCGGTTTCTGCGCATGACATAGCAAATCATTTGGCATGTACACAGAATTGCATCTCTACATTATTGTCCGCCGTCTTAAGTCCTGTGTATGATGATGGCCATTTTGTTTGCCCTGTGGAAAATGCTGTCTACTGTCATTTTTGCAATTGAAAACGCGCATATTCCGTTTTCCTTTCTTTATACCTCTTAATCAGCACCAACCTCAGTCGCTTCGCTGAATTTAAGCTTTTCTTTATTTCAAAGACTTCCACTTTGTTTGATCTTTATTTTTTCACCGACCTAATCATTAAATATTTGTATGTGCACACTCACAACACTCTC
>NW_027124847.1:1141-3429 GCF_001457755.1 Trypanosoma equiperdum | reverse complement strand
GTGTGAATATACGAATATTATAATGAGAGCAGCAGTAATAATAATGATAGTAATGATGATGATAATAATAGGAGAGTGTTGTGAGTAGGTGGGAGAAATAGGATTACTATTAAATGAAATGAGAAAGAAAAAGGAAGAAAAAAGACATAAAAAACGACAGAATACTCAACGGTACAGCACAGCGAAGAATAAAATTATTCAGGAGGGGATTGTGCTTCACTTTTTACTGAAAAATGTATAGATTCCATTGCGGAGATAATGGTTAAAAAAACAAAAGTAGCCGTGCTTCATAATGTCGCTATAATTTGAGTAATGACTAAACTAGATGGTTGAGGTAGGTGGCATGGAAAGGTGTTAATTTTTTGTATATATCATGTGATCAGTGCAACTAGCCGTTACAATTCCCATGGTGATTCATAGAGATTATGTGTGAAGAGAGGAAATAGAAAAAAATTCCAGCACTGTGCTGAACCAGGTTAAACTGAAACTAATTACTAAAGCAATAAATTTCAATGTGCAATGAAATATAATTTACACAAAATGTGCATATGTACTTAAGCACATACACCATAATAATATCATTGAATTGTTTTTTTATGCAAACGTGTTTTCTTTGAATAACCACTATAGTGCCACAAATGGTTTTTTTCAATATATTAAATGATATTATAAGATATTCTAAGTTTTCACTAATTTATTAATAGTAGTTTATTAGGTATATAGGAAGCAACTACGCAATAGTGAGTTATTTATATTTTATTTCTATGGAAAATAGTTTGTGTGCATAGCTATACAGCTTTTTGGCTGAAAGTACAGGTGAATCTATTTCACCTAAAATTGTAGAAGATGAGTATATGTAATTTGTTTCGAACGATGTAAAGAGGATGTGGACAACTGGAGATTACTCGTTTGTGGCTGAAATACCTTCAATAGATAATGATGAGAGATTTAGAAAAAAGAAAATTCAGAGAGAGAGACATGCTGGAATTACTCTAAAGTGTCAAGGAAGTCGAATAATTTTAGTGAGAAGTTGCTTATAGTATATGCTCTTTTACCTCATCCAAATAACTATTGCGCGCTCAGAGAAATTGTTAAAAGAGAAGAGGAATATATAAACCAGGAAATTGTTATTTCTCCTGTTTCTGATGTCAACCCTACAAAAAATAAAAAAGTACGAGATACAGGCAATTTTGGATGGGAACCTGAACTTACAGAGAGCAAGAAGACATATTTGTGGTTCCTGGCGATGCCGGCCACCCCATCGTGGTTCCAGGGTCCAGTACCCCGTCTCATCTGGGGAAGCAAAGAGCCAGCAACCGCCTTTTTTGTAAGGAAGCGGACGCTGGTGCAGGGACTACGGCATCATTTAGCTATGGGACAAGCAGCAAGTCAGGCGGAGACACGGTATTATCAATATCTTTCCCTAGGCATGTGCAGGCGCACCATCAGCAGTATTATTCGCGCCGAGATACTGCTAAGTGGTGATGTGGAGAAGAACCCAGGCCCTGTTTTTCGTGGACCCCAGTGGAATTGCGCCGGGCTCACACAAGGCAAGAGATTGGCTCTTCATAGGATACTCATTGAAGAAAGGGTAAGCTTCTACTTACTGTGCGAGACGAAATTTTCCTCTCTGGAAGAGCAAAGTCTCCATCTACCTCTCTTTCAACAATACAGAGCAGCAAGAAACGTGAATGGCGGTGAAGTATCTATCCTGGCACGGGAAAACCTTCCGATTGAAGTTGGTGAGAAGAAAGTAGGACAGCTAGAGCATGTAAGCGCCACTATCCATGTATCAGAGGAAGAAAGATTAACGCTCACGCCAGCCTACTTTCCAAGAAGAAGAAGTGCCGAGAATTTGGAGAAACTTGCCGCACTGGAGCGAGATGAGTCACACATCAAAGGTGCCGACGTGAATTCACATTCATATCTCCGGGACAGAGAGGTCCCTCCTGATGCAGGAGGTAAAGCAATAACCACTTGGTGTGCTGATACGGGTTATAATGTAGCAAAAACAGGTGACCGCACCAGTTATGACTATGCACGAAACCTCGGATCGTCCCCTGACGTAACGCTGAACCGGGAATGTCAAATTATCAATTGGACGGCTATAGAGGCACCGGACAGTGATCACTACGTCACCTTATTTGATGTCATCGTCGGAAACAATGACATTCCGATTGCCCTTGCTCGTCTGGACCGAGCGTTATTCTCTTGGAAGAAACCCGACTGGGTAAAATTCAATGCTCACACCAAGCATGAAAGCAAGAAGATTGGAAACTTGGGGAATA
>NW_027124847.1:0-1131 GCF_001457755.1 Trypanosoma equiperdum | reverse complement strand
TATCCGGGACGCGACAGTGAAAGCTGTCCCCCCGCGGCACTCTGCTGCAAAAGCCCTTTTAGACGAAGGAGCTAACAGAGTTATATGAAAAGATACGATGCGTCCAACATTGTACAGAGAGGACAGCTCTCATCTCCCAGCGAAAAAACTGCTAATGGAAGTCGCCACCAAACGGTGGCATGAAACTTGCAACAAATTAGCGGTAGACGATAGTAACAGCTGGCACATGTTGAAGAATGTTTTCGCACCAAAACCCCTAGTCACACCAGCACTGGGGTTAGACAACAGAATCCTGACGCAGAAGCAGCACGCACAGCGTTTCATCAATATGTACGCTGAAAAGTCGAAACAGAACCCGAATGCTGCGCAAGTTCCGTCGATTTCCCTCCAAGAACAGATGCCATAGAGCCGTATCTCTATGGGAAAATTGAACACAGCCCTAAGGCAGATGCCAAATGGTTCTGCCCCGGAGAAGGATGCAGTGCATGGAGAGGCTCTCAAGCACCTCAACAAATATGGAAGGCGTTTACTGCTACGATTATTCAATCGCGGTTTATGCACTGGTGAGACTCTACAGCCGTGGAAAAAAGGTGTCATCATTCCATTATTAAAAGTGGGAAAGCCATCCAATGACCAAGCATCTTTCAGGCCTGTCACCTTAACAAGTACGGTTTCAAATGTCATGGAAAAGATTGTCTGCGCAAGGATCCGGGACACTGTCGAATCGAAATTGATAGTGCAGCAACCAGGATTCCGCTCGGGTCACTCTACACTAGACCAGCTCTTAAACCTAAGAGCAGCCCTATGTAGACCTCACCACGATGACAGGACAGGGACTATATTTGTTGATTACGCGAAGGCATTCGACACAGTAGACCACGACAAAATTGCGAGGGAAATGCACAGAATGAAGGTATCACCCCACATTGTGAAGTGGTGCGTATCATTTCTGAGTAACCGAACTGGCAGAGTGAGATTCAAGGAGAAGCTTTCCAGAAGCAGAACATTTGAGCGAGGAGTGCCACAAGGAACTGTCCTTGGCCCAATCATGTTCATTATTGTCATGAACTCGTTGAGCCAACGCCTTGCAGAAGTGCCGTTACTGCAGCACGGATTCTTTGCAGACGACCT
>NW_027124848.1:677-1241 GCF_001457755.1 Trypanosoma equiperdum | reverse complement strand
TACTGAAAGTCCACTAACAGTTAATAGAAAATACTTTTGAGGAAAGCAAGCGGTAAGCGGAATACACGCATTGTGCGGCAGAACGTCTGGATAGAAACAATTTTTAAGCCAAGGCTCGTAGGCGTTAGTTCAAATACAAGTCGAACAGCCTGAACATACGCAGCTTAACACATATATCATAACAATAACAATACATTGGTAAATGTGTGTCAACACTATTTCTTACCTAATAATCTTAGTGACACAACTTACTTCTTTTCTTAAACTTTCTAATTTTTCTAAAGCATTGAAAGATTTTTATTATAATGGAAATAGAGAGTTATGAAGTATATCAGAAGCATCTCTGCGACAATGAGTTGTTTATTTTTTTTTATTATGGGAATTAATTTATTTTTGTCTATACAACTTCTTTACAAAAGTGAAACTATTTCGCTTGAAATTGTTGAAGATGACTATATGAGATTTGTTTCGAAATATGTAAGGAGGATTTGGAAAACTGGAGATTATTTGGTTGTAGCAGGAATACCTTCAACAGATAATGATGAAAGGTTTAGAAGACGGAAC
>NW_027124848.1:0-645 GCF_001457755.1 Trypanosoma equiperdum | reverse complement strand
TCATACAAATAACCATTGCGAGCTGAGAGAAACTGTTGAAGGAGAGGCAGAGTTATACCAGAATGTTATTATTTTACTGTTTGTGATGTGAATCCAACAACAAATAAACAAGTGGGAGATGTGGGTAATTGGGGATGGGAGCCAGAACTCACGATGAGTAGAAAGACATATATGTGGTTCAAATTCGCAGTGGAGATATTCAAATCGAGAAATCCCTATATATTGAAAGCAGATGATGATATTTTTTATGAGAGTGCCATTGTATCTAAAATATCTGGGGGTGCTTCCAAGGGATAAATTAAATATGGGGAAAGCGGTTGGATATTATAAAGAGCTCAGTGACGAAATTACATGGCATACTATTGGTTATGCTTCTACACTATCTAGGGATGTAGTTAAGGAAATTGTCGATTATGAACCTTTGAAACAATTAGTAAAGTCACCAAGTAAATTCAGAAATTTTGAAGCATATATTGATTTTAGTGCTCTCAATGAGGATATTATGGTTGGAGAAGTCATAAGGAATAAATTGAAATTTGAGGGATTGTTAAGTGTGGATATGCAAGATTGTCGTTACGTGATGCATATAAAAATATCTCTAAGTCGTTTTCTGAGAAACCACCAGGATGTGATCACTTTCCATCA
>NW_027124852.1:8828-10560 GCF_001457755.1 Trypanosoma equiperdum | reverse complement strand
AGTTTTCTACCACCAGGTTAGCATAATATTCGTATATACACATTCACAACACTCTCCTATTATTATTATTGTCATTGTTATTCTATCACTATATTGCTCTTACCATTATAAACCGAACTAATATTAAAAAAAATGAGAAAATTAAGAAAAAATGTTCACTATGTTATCTCAGCACTTTAACCACTAGAAAACATTCTTACTAATTTTAATGTTTTTCATCTTTTCTAAACTCGCGCAATTTGCCAAAACATTTTACCAAAGTGTTATAATATTAGCAAATTATCTCCAAATATAAAATTTAATAAAGTTTTATAAATTTATCAAAAATCCTTAGAATGCTAAAATGCTACCAAACTCGCAAAAATAGCAGCCGTCACAGCAAATTTCTTATTTACAAAAAACTACAATTTCGGCACATTTCTTTTTCGTGTTCAGGCTCATTATCTTTTCCCTTTCTCCATGCACAATTTTGCTTATCACCTGTTTTGTCAGCATCGCACTCAGATTTGTTTCCGTGTCTTGCGCATCCAGTTGCAGCTGCTGCCCCTGTAGCTCCATCTCCTGTTCCTGTTTGAGTTCCTTTTTCTGTTGCTTTTACGGAATATAATGAGAATTTTTCAGTTTTTCAGTCTTTTTATCGTCCTATTTGCAGAGGTCTTTGCATTTGTCACTTGATTGGTGTTTGTTGCAATCTTCTTCCTTTGTTGCCTGCACTGCGTGCGGTGGTTGTGCTGTTGGGTTCGCTGGTACTGGAATTGTTAGTGTTAATAAGCCCGCTTCAGTCCATGCAGCTGTTTTTTTCTGTTTCATTTCGGCTCTTGCTGATTCAAGGGCTACACGTCTCGACGAGGCTCGTTGCGGCTGCTCGGTAGCTGTTTGCATTTGCTTCACCAAGTTTATTTCATCCAGCTTATTGCCGCCTAAAACGGTTGTGTAATCGACGCAAGTAGCGCTTCTGCCAGCCCCGTTGCAGTCGGCCGCGTTGCCGTTTCGTAGCTTCATGGAATGAGCGCCTCCGACGGCTGTCCTCTGTCTTAGCGTCTCCTCAAATGCTCGTAATGCAGCAGTTATTCTCACTGCTGTTGTTTTTGTGCTTGCTGACCGCTTGGTGCACGCAGTTCGCAGCGGACCAAAAAGTCCCTGAATTGTCACGGGTGTTGACTGCGCGCCGTCATACGTGGTTGTTCCGATTGCGTTTCCGCAAATATTTGAACCGTCTGTCCCGTTGCTGCATATGCAAACCATGTCGTGAGCTATTGACACACCGGGTTTGCTTGTTGCCGCGTTGAAGTTAAGGCGTAGTGCCTGAAAAGCGTGTACGTTTTCGACTGCTTGTTGACTCGTTCTAGATTGCAATAGTAGACATAGCGTGAGGATCATTGCCAAGCACATGTTTTTTATGGTCTACGCTTATGCTTTAAAGTTTATTACTTTTTATTCTGGTGGGACTTGATTTAGAAACTGATTTGGCAATAGTTGCGACATTAAAATCACCGTCACTTGCTGAGTGTTCGCGGCTTAAACCAGGCTATTCTGGCGTCCAAAGCCGCTAGTTTTTCATTTATAAGCCGTTTGAGGAGTGAAATTGCTTGCTAGAAACAGTTACTAACTACAATTTTTAACCTTGAACAACTCCCCCTTTTTGAACACATCACCAAAAATCTGGTCATATCGAAAATCACAACATTTCTTGTTTATTATATAACTTTCAATACTTTTAAATTCAGTCGTT
>NW_027124852.1:7429-8818 GCF_001457755.1 Trypanosoma equiperdum | reverse complement strand
ATTTTTGACATATTTGACCGTTTGTGTTAGATTTTAACAGAACTACGTTGACTTTCAGAAAAGACAATCAGTTTAACGTAGCTAAAAATACATTATCATTTTCAGCTGTTTCGAGCCACATCAATCAAACTGTTTACACTCGCCACCGCATTTATCAAGTAATGAAATCAAACATATAAACCACAATTTTGCTTCTATTAAGCATTTTAAAAATGGATTAGAGTTTATTGAACATAACATAGTATTTTCAAGATAATACAAAATACATCACCAGCCACATCCAGAATAATTAATCCCTCTTCAAGTCGTGTTATAACTTCTAACCTTCATAAAATCACCTTCTTTCCACGCATTAGGAAAATATTTTCATTATAAAAATCACATTTCCCATATATCGTATAAATTTTTAAAAATATTTGGTACTAAATTTCCTCCTTTCCAGTTCCTTATATCAAGTAAAATTTTTCACAATCAATTTCGTTTTCTTTTAACATGCAATTGGCTGCCATGGAAACTAAATGAATAAAGCCTCTTCAATTTCACCACTACTTGAAGTACAGAATATCTCCTCTCATAACCTAATCCAATCATCCCTCTCCTCAAAACAAATCTTTGTCCAACTGCTTCTTCCTGTGTAACACTTCATATTAACAAAGGTTTGTAAGTACTTTGTTAAGACCATTATTCCTCACTTCCCTTTAGTAACTCTCCAAATGCATATTCAAATTTCCTAAATGCCCAAACTCTGGCTATTAAACCACCACAACTAAGATAAGGTTTTTCACTAGGATGTGATTTTAGTAAATAATGTAGCTTTTAAACATCTTATTTTCTATAACTAACATTAAAAAACCAAAGACATCTCTCCACATTCTTTTTGTGAATTTCCTACTCATTATAGTAATTATCGCTTTCTGCACTATTTTCTATAAAATACCCTACTGCACTCTCATACTTCTCTCCTTATCAGAAACAATAGCATCAAACCTATCCACAGTTCTTATAATATCCTCATCACTTGCATTTTGTTTTGCTAAAAATTCCATAACCCATCGCAGCCTCTTTACATAGCTATACAAACCTTCTATCGTAATTGTAATGATTTCAACATTGCTTAGTTTGGCACTCAATATGAGCCTACACTATCTTTGAGTTGCATGAGTTTGAACTACAGTCACAAAGACTCTGGGATTCTTATACACATCATGTTTTTTATTTGTTATATTTTCTGTTGTGTTCTTTTGAGGAGTTACAGAGCTTAAACACACGAAATGTAGTAGTAGCGGTAACTGTAAATTTCTCAAGGTGCCTAATTTCAATATCTAATATTTTTTTAATTTTTTGAGAGATTAATAAGAGAAAACTTAAAAACATTAGGAAAGTAGGAGA
>NW_027124852.1:6368-7419 GCF_001457755.1 Trypanosoma equiperdum | reverse complement strand
CATGAGTTTGAACTACAACCACAAACACTCTGAGTTTATTTAAAAAATCTGTCTTTAGTTTTTAGTTGTGACCTCTTGAATAGATGTTTAACTTCAAGACACGAAATGCAATATCAAAGGTAATATTAAGGTTTTAAAAATAAAAAAATTCATTTTTATAATATATCTTTCAAATTTCAAATATCTTATAATATTATAGAAACATTAAGAAAAGAAGTGTGTTGCATAATGATGATGAATAGTTGCGGGAACAGTGTATTCATATATAATCAATAAATTTATCTTGTTATAATGTACCTGTTTAAGAGTATATGCCCAGTTTCTGTTATTTTACCTTTAAAGTGCAGCAACATTTGTTTTAAAAGTCAGTTTCATCTCATTTGTTACGCCACGCAGAGTTTTGACGTCTGCTCATTTCCTTTCAAAATTCTCCTCTACGACTTGTTATGGAACTGACGTATCTAGTCACGCTGAGTAATTGAAATGTAATAATTATGTTTTTATTTTTATGTGTTAACAACCATTACTAGCGGTTTTGTGAGACACATATAGCTATAAAATTAAGAATGCCTCTTACTCCTGTTTCTACAATTATCTATGCTGTGTCACATATAAATTTTGTTGTATAATGTTGAACATCATTTACTTATCCTTATTTAAAACTTTTTTTGTTGTATACTATCAGGTTCTTTATCCTTTCAGTGAATTCAGTACTTTAGCTCCTTGTTTTTTGTCTTCTGCCCCTTCTCCTACGGGTTTTGTAGTAATTCCATTTGGCCGTAAACTGTACTATGTTTCATACTCATTGTCTTCCCCACCTTCTCCTTTCTTATGATAATTCTTGTCACCATGCTTCTATTAAACTGCACATATGCCATTTTACTTTGCGTTTTCTAAAAGCTGATCCTCTTACCCTCGCTTTCTAAATCACTATCGCATACAATCACTTCCTCCAGTGCGACTACTGCCAACATTATTCGTGCTTCGATTTATGCAGTCTATTTAGTCATCACCATCTTTTTTCTTTAAATATTCGTATAAACACGCTCAA
>NW_027124852.1:4669-6358 GCF_001457755.1 Trypanosoma equiperdum | reverse complement strand
GAATTTTAACAAGTTTTGAATTTCCATAACAATGTATACAGCTCTGTTTCTAAATCTAAAACATCAAAATATATGGTCCTTTTGGGAACTTTATCACTGTACATGACTTGGCACCCCAATTTGGCCTATAAGCTGCAGAGTGTATCTTCCTCACTATACCCTTGATCATATTCTTGTGTATGAAGATACCAATCTGAATGTTTGCGTTTGAAACTGCGCATAGTCCATCATCATTTACCTTTTATTCCTGCGTTTCCCTTTATAATATTCGCTGTGTTGTCATTTACTTCCTCTCGTTTCAGTCTCTCCACTTTAAAGTGCTTCTATTTGGTCTCCTCATTCAGATTCTTTTACCATTCTTATTATAATATCCGTATATATACACACACACAACACTCACTATTTTAAAGTAGATTAGAATATGAAATATGATGTTTACACACTTATACATTTCCTATTACAATAAGTGTGTTTCAGCGAAATCTCTGTTTAAGAAGACACAACAGGACATCAAACACAGAATGAGCTTAAGAAATCCCAGGGTATTTATGTCTGTAGTTCAAACTCATGCAACTCAAAAGTGGTGTAGACTCATATTGAGTGCCAAACCAGGCAATGTTGAAATTATTACAATTGCCATGAAAGGTTTTGTATAGCCATGTTAAGAGACCTATATGGGTTCTGAAATTTTTAGAGAAACAGAATGCAAGTGATGACGATATTGTAATTCATTCTGATGTGTCAGATGTTATTGTATATGATTGTGATAAGTATGAAAAGGCCGTGGAGTATTTTATACAAAATACTGCATCTAATTAATGGAAGTTTAGTGAGGAAGATATAGTGAAAGAGAAGCATATTTCTCCAATGCTATTCATGACAACATCGGAGTGTTATGCACCTCAGTTGGATTTGATTATGAATTAAGATCACAAAAAGCATGTGAAGAGATGCTATTTGTTCTTCGACGTTGGATTCCAAAGACAAGCCCACGAAAATTTACCTAAATTTCTTAAAATACCTCCTAGTGGCAAACCATATTATAGTGGTGGTAGTTTCATAAAAAGAATTTGGGAATTTAAGAAATTGTAATTCGCATTTTTAGAATTACTTAACAGAACTGAGGAATGGTAGTCAAAACAGAGCATTTACAATCTATTGGTAATTTGGAGTGCAATTCAGAAAGAAATTGTTGCGCAGAGATTTTTTTGAGAAGAGAGGAATGATTGGATTATGAGGAGATGGTCTTTTACTATTCCTAAAAGTGGGGTGATTGGAGTGGCTCCATTTATTTATTTTCGAGATCAACTAAATTGCATGTGAGGAGAAAGATAAACTGATTGTGAATAACATTACTCAGTTCAAAAAATGGAAGGAAAATAATTTAAAGGAAAATATCTGTGAGAAATTCAAGCATGTGCAATATATGGGGGTAAATGGGATATTGTGTATGAAAGTATTTTGTAGTTGTTCATTTAACGGAGAGGAGTTATTTAATGCGATGAAATTGTGATAATGAAAAACCTTACACAACAGCGAATTCCATAATAATGAAATCTTGGCTAATACAGGTGGTAGCAGAGGGAAAATCCTCATCATCAGATGTTTGCTATTATGTTGAAGCGGTACTAACCACTCAAAACTTTATAGAAAGCGCTGTAAATGAGAAATGATATGAAGAGACTGACT
>NW_027124852.1:0-4659 GCF_001457755.1 Trypanosoma equiperdum | reverse complement strand
GAGCCACGGGCGCCTACAAAAGAGCAATGCGGCGCCAAACGCTCAAGCCGCAGAATTCAACGCCTTGTGCTCAATTATAGAACTAGCAAACAGGGGCCTCACCATTGCTGGCGTCACAACGCCACCGTCTATACAAACATACATTAAGTTTCTCACAGCTCTCAACCTGTCATTGGAACCAGACGAATTTTTTAACCAAAACTTCAAAAGAACCAGCGATCCGAAAGGCGAAAACGAAGAGTGGACGGAACACAAGGCAACCTGGGCGGAGCTTCAAGAAAACATCAAAACAGGGAAGAAAGGTTCGCTCGACGCTATAATAGGCCGGGTCGAAGGCGAACACCGACAGGAAGCGGCAAGGCAAGTAGTAAATGCAACGCTCGCAAAAGTAGCTTCCTTAAAGGCAAGCCTTAAGGCAACACCGTCCTCGGATGACATAAAGCAAGCGATGAAGCTCGTACTCTATGCAAACAAGGAGGCAACGGAACCGAAACAAGGCACAACATTTGGTTCATCAGGGGCAAACGGCACAAACGCCTGCGGTGGAAGCGGCGCAGGCGAAAAGGAGGCCGGGATTTCGCTAGCCAACGACTTCGTGTGCTTGTGCGGCGTAGGCAACACGGCAGGCATAAAAGCGTGCGCCGGCAACGCAGCGAGCGAAACGGTCACACATTCGGGCCAGACAACAGCAGCAACCATGTTCACCAACACAATCAAATACGGAAATGAAAGCACAGGGACAGCGGTTTCACAAGGAAAGATTCAGGCAGCAGTTCTCAATTTCAGAAATTTACTTTGCAAAGGGACAGAGACCAGTGGAACAGGTCGGGCGGTATTCGGCGCTTACGGAAACAACGGCAACTGCGACGGTGCAACGTCGAACAACTGTGTAACATACAAAGGACGAATACAGGACAAAAAACTCCAGATCCCATGGTTAGTTAACCTAGAAAAAGCAGCAGAATTAATATCAGAACAGAAACAGAATAGCGCAATAAACCGCGACATCTCAGCTCAAATCGTTTCCCTATCTGCGACAGCATACGCTAGTTACTTGCAAGCCTTGCACGCAACCGCGACAACACACTTAACGCAAACTGCAACCCCACAACAACCTGACACCAGAAGCAATGCAGAAACAAAGAAGAAAGAATGTGAGAAACACAAAGACAACAAAGCTGCTTGTACAGAGGCTAACTGCAAATGGAAAGAAGGGGATAGCGAAAACAAAGGGGATTGCAAAATAGATGTAACTAAAGTTAAAGAACAGACAAACACAGCAGAAAGACCAGGAGAGCAAACCTCAAAATGTACTAGCCTAGAAAGCAAGGAGAAATGTGAGGGAGAGCAAAGAACTCTACCCCGGCAAAAAATCTGTGTGCGGGTGGATCACTTCTGAGGATGGTAAAGGAACTCTTGAAAAACCTTACTGCCGTGATTCCAGTTTTCTCGTCAATAAAAAATTGGCTCTGATGACTACTGCTTTTATGATGGCATTTTAGCATTCTAAGGATTCTTGCTCAAGTTAACAAAATTTATGATATGTTTCTATTTTGAGAATTTTTTTCGTATTTTTCATGAAATTAGATATATTATAACACTTTTTGAAACAGTATTCAAGTTAGTGAAACGCTAGAAATCTAAAAAATAAGAAAAATATCAAATTTTACTATGATAGTAGAATATGGATGTTACATAGCATGCCTATAGGGTAGAAAAAATAAGTGGTATTTTGATTTTATTCGATTTTGACTATTTCAAGGATAATATTTCTTTGATTGTAATGGCAATTATAATGATAATAGTAATGATAGAAGAGTGGTTAAGTGTGTATATACGAATATTATAATAAGAGTTGCAAATACTAAGATGTCGGTGTAAATAGAAGAACTTAAATCAATTACAAGTGCACGGTAAGAGTAAGGTAGTGAATGGGACATTGAATGAAGTGTAAACAGTAAAAAAGATATTGAATATTCGCTTTTTCAAACACAAATATGACGATGGGAATCATCGCACACAAAGAGACAATGGAGGGGACAATAAGGGGTAGTAAGAGTGCAGATTTAATTTCAAATAAAGACTCTATGCAACAGTAGAAGCTGCAGTGTAAGACGAACAAGAAGAGAAGAAAATACAGAATATACAACAGAATGCGTAACAAAACAGCACAGGTGAAAATTACGGAGGAAGAAACTGTGCTAAGAGTTCACACGGAAACGGATGGTCACTATTGCACGGATAGTAGTGACTGTTTTTTTAACCTGGTGGCGGATACTAATGTTGAGTATTAAGGTGGAATCATTTTAAAACTATAAT
Organism: Trypanosoma equiperdum; assembly: GCF_001457755.1. Classification (NCBI taxonomy): domain Eukaryota; phylum Euglenozoa; class Kinetoplastea; order Trypanosomatida; family Trypanosomatidae; genus Trypanosoma; species Trypanosoma equiperdum. The sequence goes on along the minus strand of NW_027124852.1, from coordinate 2,340 downwards.
AGACGTGGGATTTCGGTTTCGTTGAAAGTGGACAGTTTAGAGACTAAGAGAGGGGAGATTATTTTGTTTTTGGAAATTAATGCAAAAATATTATGGCCAAATTTCAAAGGAGGAACTGAGATTACAGCACCGCACAGACAGGGAGCAAGTGAGTTTGTTCAGAATGACACAGACACGCACCGCCACATCGACCGAGCGCTACTACAAGAACGGAAGAGGTTTCACACGAAAGCACAAGAGCGCAGCTGAATAATTTCATTCAATGTAAATCTCCTTTGCCACAAAACCACCACGGCCGCATATTCTTACCAGACGTCACAGCCGGCGAAAGCAGAGGAATCGACAGCAGGCCAAGAAACCTGGCAAACTCAAAGGTGTGCAGTCTGAACCGAAACAAAGACAAAAATATCCAATTGGACATGAAAACGCCAACTACACCAGAGAAACTTTCACCCAACCCACAAAAATCAAGTATTCGAAGGGAAATAAAATTAAAAACTGCGCGAAGCCGCTGATGAGGAAGATAATAATGGAAACACTGATCTGCTTAGCAATAGCAGTAGTGGCAGCGCAACACGTAGCGCTAGGCAGCAGCGGCGGTTTCGACGCAGTGGCAAAAGCAGTAAATTCCGCATGCGAGTCGGCGCGGTACCTCAACCTTCTGGAAGCCAAGCTTTCTTCGACGTACGGCCACGCAACCAGACCGGCAGAAAGAGCTATCAAAGCAGCAATAACCTATAACCTAGCAGCCGCAGCTACCCCCAGCCAAAAAACTAAAATGGCTTTTAAAACCTTGGCGATAGTAACAGAAAACGATGTGCCCAACCTCTTACAGCAAGGCCGCGAACAAAAAAAGCGCTATAAAACAACAGCAAAACTCCTAAAAGTGCAAGAAGCCGCCATGCTAAGCCAGCGCAAATCTGCAAAACCGATGATAACGACGAGCACTGCAACAGCGACGGCGGCTGACGGGGCAATAGGCCAGACGACCTCCATGGCGACATGCACAGCCGATGTAACAATCTCAGCATCAGAAACAAACTGCACATACGAAAAACAAAAAGACAAAATCAAAACAGCCAATGTAGAGTTCGAATCAGCAACAAAAATAAAGATTGCAGAGCTTGATAGCAGCAAGCCAGGGTTCTTAGTAAAAGCGTACGCAAAAGGGACTGTGGCGGACGCAAAAGCACCACCAACGCATAAAGCCGGGGGGTGCATCGTAGGTGGCAGCGACTTCGGCGGTGCCAACCGGAACGACGGAATGGCGGCAGAGCTAACAGCAAAAACCGCCAGCTACAGAGAAGGCGAAGTTAGCTTTTTTGCGGAAGGCTCTAACAGTGACTGCATACAAATAGATTCAAACCAGGGACACACATAATTGAAGACAACAACCCTGGCGAATGCTCTTTGCGAGCTCAAGAAGGCACCAGCACTAGCATACACCGAGCCCCGTAACCAAGCCATAAGCTCGATTGAAAAAAATGACAAATTAGTCCGTGTGCTAACGGACCTAAATAATCCAGGAGCAGCGCCGCCAACAGAATCACAAAAGAAAAAGAACTATTCAACAAGTATTTTGGAGCAGACGCGGCCGCATTCAAAGCCGAAATAACTGACGCAGTCATAGAAAAGAAGATTGACGTGACAATAAGAAAGAAGGAAATAAAAAAGACGGCCTTTGAATTAGCAGGCACAGACGAAGGACTTACGGTGCTTTCTTATTTGCAGGAAAAGGAACTGGCAGAGAAGAAACAGTCACAGGACGCAGTAGCCATTCCCGAAAGCACTAAAGAATCCTGTGACAAATGAAAGGCAATATCAGACAAAGATAAATGCAACAATAAGGATGGATGCGAACACAAGGGTGGAAAATGCGAGGCTAAAGTGACAAAAGCAACAGAGACAACAAGCACAAACACCACAGGAAGCAATTCTATTGTAATTAATAAGGCTCCTCTTTTGCTTGCAGTTTTGCTTCTATAATTAATTTATAAGATTTTTATTCTATCTTATAAAACTTTATGAAATTTATGAAACTTTGCTATTTTGAGAAAATTTGGTAAATTTGCCAAAATTTGACATTTTTAAACATTTTTTGATGAAGTGTGTAAATTTTGAAAATTTTGAAATATATAAAAATTTGGTATGAGACTAGCCCATAGGTGTAAAGTAGTGTATTGAAAATGTGAGAAATATTAGTGCCATCTTTTTTTTTATTTTTTTATTTTTTGGAAGTTACATGTTATTTAAGGTTCCGATTATATTTCTTATCCGTATTAGTTACGGCTATATTATCATGGTAATGGTAATGATAATAATAGGAGAGTGTTGTGAGTG
>NW_027124853.1:701-1100 GCF_001457755.1 Trypanosoma equiperdum | reverse complement strand
TTGTGTTATTTCCTTTTTTTGTAATATAAATTAAAAAAAGGGATAAAGATGAGGTAATACAAAAAGATACACTTATAAACCAAATTACAATAAATGAATATCAGGAATTAATATGGAAGATGGAAACTATTTACTAAAATTAGGATTAAATACAAATCTTATCATGCGTTGAGAACCCACAGCAACTTAAGCACAAATAAGGTATGACAGTACGAATAGACATTTTTGTTGGGAGGAAAGCTCAAACAACAATTTCCAAAGAGTGTACACCATCATTTCAGAATAATATACTTACATATATATGTATTGAAAAGCAAAAAAATAAATAAATGTGGCATTGCCATGAAAAACAGCATATAATAGGTTTATTGATAAGCTACGCAAAACGTAGAATACTCA
>NW_027124853.1:502-691 GCF_001457755.1 Trypanosoma equiperdum | reverse complement strand
ATTGAAAAGCAAAAATAAATAAATGTGGCATTACATTGAGGAATAGGAAACAATAGTTTTAGCGATAAGCTATGCAAAACGTAGAATACTCAGTTAAAGGCTCTCATGTGCACGATGAAGGTTCTTCACATTAAGAAATAATACAAACAACTATCAGAACTTGCGCATAACCTTACACGAACCGTCACT
>NW_027124853.1:0-492 GCF_001457755.1 Trypanosoma equiperdum | reverse complement strand
TAATACAAGCAACGATCAGAATTTGCGTATAACCTCACATGAACCATCACTCGGAATGACACGTTGTCATAACCTCCTAATGTGGAAAAACTATTTCTAATGCCAACTCCCACACTCCGAATCGGTACAGTGTGCAAATAAGAGTACGAGATATCAAAGCATATACAATAATAGTCGCCGTAAAAAGTAAAACTAATTAAATAAAATCTTATACATCAAAGAGGAAGATCTCACCTGACGAACAAGTGCTGCTCACTTTCTTTATTCTTTATTTAAGTGATCCTGTGTTTTTTTTCTTTTTCTTGCAACCATAGAACCATGAATCTAAGAAATATATATGAAGGCATGAAAGATATTTGTTTTGTTTTTTGGTATTGGAGCACCTCGCCATGCCTCTGATCTTGCGCCTTTGTGAAACTCAAAAGGAACGCTAGCGAAAGGCTCACGGAAGGGAACAAATATATTTGTGGGAATAATAATTCAATATTAGGC